>NW_015536464.1:566350-577008 GCF_001515605.1 Sinocyclocheilus anshuiensis | reverse complement strand
AGATAGACAGACAGATAGACAGACAGATAGACAGACAGACAGACACATATGATAGATAGATAGATAGACAGACAGACAGACAGAGCAGCAAATATGTTAATTGAAAAAGAAAGGCAAAACATTCACCAAAAAAAAAAAGAAAAATGGTTTGACTAAGACTGCAAAACATTAAGAAAACAACTTAGAAAATGATGAAATCTGAAACATAAAGAACCATACAACACCGACATAACTGAATAATGTTCAAAACTAAAACAATACAAAGACACAATTAGAGCAAAAAAGCAGCACCATCTGACCAAACGTTTTCAAGAAATAGAACATTCAATAAACCATAATCAGTTCTGGGATATGTGGAATAATCTGAGCACAACAAAACCACAAGACCTACCAATACAAGATGGAGAAATTTGGACAAAACATTTTGAAATTTGATTTAAAGAAATCCCACCAAAACAACTCAATGACAATTATGATCTGATCAAACAAAATCTACAAATTTATGAAGACACAATTAAAAATAATCAAAATCCACTTGACTTCCCAATTACATATAAAGAATTGACAAACAAACTCAAAAGCCAAAAATGTAAGAAATCTTGTGGTCCTGACAGCATTCTAGGTGAAATGCTGAAACACAGCACACCTGAGCTTCAGACAGCTGTGCTCAAATTATTCAACACTGTACTTAGTTCAGGCTGCTTTCCTGACATCTGGAGCCAAGGACTCATTACTCCTATTCATTAGAGTGGAGACAAATTGGACCCTAATAATTTCAGAGGCATTTGTGTGAGCAGTAATCTGGGGAAGTTATTTAGCAGTATTTTAAACCATAGAATGGTAAACTTCCTTAACGAGCACAATGTCCTGAGCCCGAGTCAGATTGGCTTCCTTCCAAATCACAGAACGACTGACCACATTTACACCCTACACACCCTAATCAATAAACACGTAAAACACACCAAAAATGGAAAAAATATTTGCATGCTTTGTCGATTTCAAAAAAGCATTTGATTCTATTTGGCACAACGTATTATATTATAAGCTTTTACATAGTGGTGTAGGGGGTAGAGTTTTTGACATAATAAAATCAATGTATTCAAACAACAAATGTGCAATCCGAATTGGCAACAAACATACAGAATTCTTCACCCAGAAAAGAGGAGTGCAGCAGGGCTGTAGCCTGAGTCCAACGCTGTTTAACATTTACATTAATGAATTAGCAGTGCAGTTGGAACAGTCTACAGCCCCTGGACTCACTCTACAAGACAAAAACATCAAGCTTTTGCTGTACGCAGATGATCTGGTGCTGCTGTCACCAACCCCACAGGGACTGCAGCAGCACTTGGACCTGAACTGCCAGAACTGGGCCCTGGCAGTAAACCTCAAAAAGACCAGCATTATGGTCTTTCAGAAAAAGCCCAGATGTTAGGAACACAGATACCAGTTCAGTCTAGGCAGCACCGCCCTAGAACACACAATGCAGTACACTTACCTCGGCCTGATCATCACTGCATCGGGGAGTTTCAGTTTGGCAATGAATGCTCTCAAAGATAAACCTCTACTTCAACAAATTCACCAACTTAATAAAGAACTTTACAGCCATTAGTGAAACAGAACAAATAAAGATACTATTAGGAGAGGGACAGACAGCAGCACTTGCTGCGAGATACATGTGAGATACGTACGGGATCCCGCCATGCGAGATTCACCACAGTGATCCTTAGTATGTATGTGTGTTTCTATGCACAGTGATCCTAAGTATGTATGTGTGTTTTTATGTAAGTTAAAGACTGTGGTATCAAATGTTCACACGTTCTAATTTGTTACAGTTTAATACTTTAACAACTAAGATGTTATAATATCCCATTCTATTAATATGATGTTCATTTCATTATTATTATTGTTATTATATTATAATTATTATTTTTTGTATCTTTTTGTACATGTATGCTAAGCTTTGGCAATATTGTATAATTTACAGTAATGCCAATAAAGCAATTTTGAATTGAATTGAATTGAATTAGATAGATAGATAGATAGACAGACAGACAGACAGACAGGCAGATATATTTTAAAAGCCTAAAATCAGATTTATGTAGCATAAGCAATTATTGATTTAGTCATGGTGAAAATGCTTAAAGAAAAAAATATCTGAAAGAAAGATTATCTGTAGTGCTCAGAGAAAGTCTGACAATTAAGTGCCTGTTTGTATGCATGCATTTTAAGCATGAAATACTCTGTAAATGGCCAACATCAACTAAGTGCCATTTAAAAGCAAATCTTATTGTGGGTTTATTTATCTCGTCTTAGTTTGTAGTCATTAGCACTCACATATAATGCTCTCCAGAATACATTTATTGATTAATTCTGAGAAATCTTAAGACCAAAGCTCGTTGCCGAGACCATTGCTTTGTGGGTAAAAACAAACCAAAGTGCATTATAATTCAAAATAAGCCTGCAACATTAGAGACAACCTTGATTCAGGACAGAGACTGCAGGCACTTTGCAGTCAATACATAGATATACAAGATCTATAAAAATAAGACTGGATTTTTAGATTAGCAAAAGAATATGTGAAATGTGAGAGGTGCTCATAAAGCATTGCTACTGTATGTTGCTAAGGTGTGAGTGGTTGCTAGGGGTTTTCTGGATGGTTGCTTAATGGTTCAAGTCAAGGAAATCCAGCCCCAATTCATCATGATATTCTGCATGTCTGAAGTCCCTGCTTCTGTGTAAGGATTTGTTTTCTACCAATTTATAACGAAATGCTTCTAAAATAGCTCATCTCTCCTCACCCAAATGCACAATCTGAAGTGTTATTCATGTACTGATGCACAGTATAGCACATGCTGAAGTTTCATAGTTTTAGGGCTTAGTTTAAATCACTACCTGAGGATCCAAGCATTAACAAACAAGCTTCTCTCAGAAGAACGCTGCATAATTGTGAACTTATGTTCACTTATTGAGTCTGTTATCTCTTTCATTTGTTGACAATGATTTTCATTAATTTTTCCTTTTTTTCATTTAAGTCTCAAAAGTCATTTTTGTTGCCACGGTAACTTAAGAAGCTTTTTGATTCTGAAACAATTTAGTAATTGTTGCACTTAACAGAAGAATTTATCATAACCAGTGCAGTAGAGCAGTGTGCGTCCTTTTCATTTGACAGTTTGAGGCGAAGGAAGAAACACTATTACACTTTAATTCAGCCATTATTACCCAGAACTCTGCTCTGTAACCATAGCAACCCAAGGATTAAGAATCACCCCCACTGGATGGCGTTTGAAAGGTCTGAAAAGATTATGAGTTTCAGTCACATTTGTTTGGGTGCCTCATAATGGTTAGGCTTAAAGTTAATGATGAATAGCTATTAGTTTATAAGGATCTAACCACATATTGCTGACTAAGAATCATCCATTGAAAACTGATATTTGTCGACAACTAATCTGAATATTAAGGCATGCATCTTTGGTGGTCCTCCTATGTTTATAGTGGTTACAGCCCTTGTACTTTAGTGGCCTAAAGCCTTTTGTGTATATATATGTGTGTTTAAACCATAGACTGCTGGATAGACATACAAATAGACATAAAATGGTGGATGACACATCTCCACTTCCTTCCACTGTAGAAAAATGAAGCCAAAATATCCAAGCAATGGCTGATGTCATCTTGCTCCGATGACACACTGTCTGCGCAGTAATGATTCATTTGGAGCCCGAGTCTACACAGTAGTGATTAATTTTGAGCCTGAGTCTACACAGTAGTGATTCATTTTGAGCATGAGTCTGCACAGTAATGATTCGTTTTGAGCTCAAGTCTATACAGTAGTGATTAATTTGGAGCCTGAGTTTGCACAGTAGTGACTCATTTGGAACCTGAGTCTGTGCAGTAGTGATTCATTTGGAATCCAAGTCTGCACAGTAGTGATTAATTTGGAGCCTGAGTCTGTGCAGAAGTGATTACTTTGGAGTCCAGGTCTGTGCAATGGTGATTCAATTGCAGGGACGGATTAGCGCACGGGCCTACCAGGCACGTGCCCAGGGCACTAGACCAGAGGGGTGGCCAGGCGAAATACTGCTCCTCCTGGAACACAATTTCAACTGTGCCCCCTCAGATTTTCAAGCCAAGTTGATTTTGAATCCAAAAGACAAAAATATCTGAATAATATTTTTTTTAATATTTGATGCAATCACACCGGTGTGATTTGATAGTTCAGTGCGACGCAACATCAGCTGCCAAATTCAAATCTGCATTGGCGTTTTGGCTGGCGCTAAGCCAGACGAGTTTGACAGTGCGCTGTGCATTATAACCAATCACAGACGGGTCTGTTGAGCTTATGAACGAAATGGCCAATCAGAAGCGTTCAGATGAGTCATCGCTGAAATGTTTTGTTCAGTGTGCACGCTCGCTGACTGAAGTCAGCTCTCCGGTGAATTCTCTCATCAGAAACAACATGGTGCAGATGTGCGTACGAATGTGAGTAAAAAAAAATACATTTCACAGTGTAAACAACTTCAGTGATTATAATGGTGGTATTTGAGAACTTGTAAGGTCTATTTTGGGTTTTGTCATGTTCATGTTTTCATGTCTTTTATTTTGTAATTGTTTCATGCTGTTAGTGTCATGCTTCCCTTGCCCTCTTGTATTCATGCTATTAGTTCCTCTGTTCATTGTGTCATGTTCTGATTGGTTGTCCAGGTCATGTGTCTTGTTTCCCATTGGTTTGTTCATGTCATGTGACCCTCTTTGTTTGCTATAAGTAGCCATGTCGTTGCCTTTGTTCCTTGTCGTGTATTGAATGTATTTATCATGCTGTCAGTTAGTGTTTAAGTCATAGTCAAGTCAAGTCTAGTCTAGTCTGTTCAAGTCAAGTCATGTCAAGTCTGTGTTTATTGTTTGGATTCTGGCTGCACTTGGGTTCATCTTCAACTCGCCTTCAGTGGACTGATCATTACAGAACTCTTGAACTGAAGTCAATGATAATGTTCTTTGATAATGCAATTTGTATTAAATTTACGTTAAATACAAAGTCAGATGTATTAAAAATATGACACTCATATCTGGTACAAGTTAAACTCACTAAGTTAAATTACACTAATATTAGGCTACTTTTCCCATAGCCCATTATAGATCAACTAATATGATCTATAAAGGTGCAAATTGTATTTACTTATATTTAAGAATAGTGATATTTTATGATATAGTTCACACGTTTGGGAAAATTACAAATAAAAAGGAACGCAATTTCAACTGAGGGGGCCTTTAATTGGTCCGTGCCCAGGGCACCGCTGTGTCATAATCCGTCCCTGTTAATTTGGAGCCCGAGTGTGTGCAGTAGTGATTAATTTGAAGTCTGAGGCCATGTCCACATGCACACAGGTATTTTTATAAACAGTGTTTTTTCCTTCTTCCGTTTCTTAAAAAAAATCTCCATCCACATGAAAACGCAAAAGACTGCTATGAAGCACTGTCAAGAGCATGCCAAACCAACAGGTGGCGATATAATCTAACCGTAAAGGCATGCTGGCCAATCAGAAGCCTGAAAAAGTTCCCAGTAGGCGGAGAATGCTCTGACGTCACAAGCCAAAAACTCCGGTTTCCTTATCTACATGAAAACAACGTTTTTTTGAGAATCTTCACCCTGGCAGTTTCAGTGACCTGGTGCTGCATAACTAACTAAATGTAAACTTGTTAGAAAAACAAACACTAGAACATAGATCAGCAACAACTACCTAAAATGATGGAAACCATGTATGTGAAAAAAAAATTATTTGAAGTGTAATTAGATTTTTTTTTTTAGTGAGGCACACCTGGTTTATACAATGTATATAGAATGCTACAACATGGACTCTCAGACTGGAGAAATAAATCTGAACATTACGTGGAAATGTTAGTCTAATCTTCCAGATTGGCTGAACTAATCACTGTCATGGTTGAAATGACAGTGATGCTGTTACTGCTCATTCAAGCCAATAACGATAAAGGATATGACATTTATCATCTGACTGCAGTGATTAAGATAGTAACAATGTTGTTAACAGAGAAATTAAATTCAAGACTCAGTCAGAACACAGTCTTGAATAAAAGGCAAAAATCAAGGATGACAACATTACTTGACAGTGAATACTGGGGTGCAGTTAGATTTTGTACTTGTGTCCTGTTTGTACTGGTTTTGCATTCATTCTTAAGACAGTCAAGGAGATACAATCTTCATTTGTTTGCTTTCGCTTATCTTCTTTTATGGGGTCTTAAAATCCAGATCTTTTTCAGTCAGAAAGCCTTTCAGACATGGGCAATCTAAGTGTTAGGGAGTCATTTTATTAAAATATTTTTGGATGAAAAGGTGAAGAAGAAAAAAACACTTACAGGGAAGGAGGATCTGAGCCATATAAGACCAGCATAGCAGAACAGCATAACCAGACTTAACGACTCTTTTGACTTTGTCAAACTGGCTCCTATACAGTAAACACCCACCCCAATAACCACCTATAGCAATGCAATAGCAATCATCCAGAACATCCTAGCAACCACACACTCAGAAAACCTCTGCAACTGCATTGCAACCCACTTGAAAATACCCACAACATCCCTAGCCTACATTGTGGCAGTGTATTTTGTGTAATAATTATATGAGGCGTTTGATGGACTTTAATAAGAGTAAACGTTGACCTTGTGGGGACTTTTTTTTCTTCTTTTTTTAAGCTTATAAATCATAAATCAAACATATGAAATAGGCTACTGTTGATACTAAAATGAAAGATGTGAAAATTGCAAAGTCTCCTGAGCACCACTGAGCAATAAAAAGCATATACTAGCATAAACTACTTAGTAATGCTTACATATTTACAGACATAGGTCAAATAAAGAGACACATATGCAACTGTTTTGTTGACTGCTATAACATTAATGAGTGTCACGGAGGCTAAACGTGTTTTTACCCTTAAGTTCTCTGCTTTTTCTGTGGCTGCTGACAAATATCTGCCTTCTCGGTCATAAATCCCATGGGTAGTTTCATTAGCCTACATGTCGGGAATCCGAATAAAGCAGGCTGACGTAGCGAAGCTCTCCCTCGACTCACCTCCCTCGCATAAGAAAGCGCAAGTTTGAGGCTTGGATCAGATCCGTTCAGAGAGCAGAGCGCACTCATCACCTGTAGACAGAGAGAAACTTTAATTCCTACGGTCTCTCACCCCGGCTGGACTTGAGTTTATACTAACCGCTTACGATTCCTGCACAAACCGAGCTCATATTATAGCTACTTCTACATTTTCCCGTTTTCAGATCGAGTTCAAACCGTGAAGCGCAACTTTGGGCAGCGACACGGAAGCGATGGAGCCCTCCGTCATCCCCGGTGCCGACATGTCCGACCTCTACTCCATTAACCCGTTTAATGTTTCTTTCCCTGACGAGGTGATGGGCTTCGTTCCCGACGGGAGGAACTACACCGAGCCTACCCCGGTAAAGAGCCCCGCGGGAATCATCATCGCCATTTCCATCACTGCTCTGTACTCCGTTATCTGCGTGGTGGGACTCTTGGGAAACATCCTAGTGATGTATGGAGTGGTCAGGTAAGCGAGACAAAACATAAACACGTTTGAAATCTATCTATCTATCTATCTATCTATCTATCTATCTATCTATCACCCTAGATTATGAGTCTATTGTTAGGTTCTTTTTTTTGTAACCATTTTCCAATTATTATCTTGAAGAAAAAAAAAAAAAAATGAATATCCTTCAGTTCATCAAACACATTTTACGACATTGACCCCCTGATTTAAAACTTTGAATTGAATAAAAAATGACAAGGAGGCTAAGCAGTTAATAATAAAATAAGAGCAAATAAATAAACTACTAATGATAGCACAAATAAAAAATAATGATAGGCCTACAAATGAAATAAATTGCTTTGTAGTTTTTCAGGTAATTATTGGCGACATCAGAAATGGATATTATATAATAGCTGCTTTTTTTAACATTTGAGCAATTTAAAAACATTAAAAAATATATTTTTTTACACGGCACCCCGGTTGGGAAACACTGATCTAGAGTGACCATACATCCTCTTTTCCCCGGATATGTCCTCCTGTTGGACCTAAAAAAATGCGTCCGGCCGGGATTTCTTAATCGCCCAAAATGTCCGGGATTCGGCTGTTGTCTTAATCTAGCTCCCGCTGAATTTCTGCTCCCGCAACATGCGTTTCGCTCCCGCGATTGTCGTGTTCACTCCTTTAAACATTCTAATATTGTGTATAATTTTGCCGCATCAAGGAGCCGCTCTCAGTATGCGGAGTATGTAAATCTCTTTTGAATGAGCGTCCGCGCTGTTTACTTTCACTTTCGATTTCCTGATCACACGCAATCTGTATTAAGGGAGCACATTATGCGGAGTATGTAAATCTCTTTTGAATGAGCGTCCGCGCTGTTCACTTTCACTTTCGATTTCCTGATCACACGCAATCTGTATTAAGGGAGCACATAGGGCCGTGCAGAGACCTTTGGAGGGGCAGGTGCTCAAAGTATAAAAGGGGCACATGGAGCACGGCTTTTAATAGGGCTGTGCTCCTTGCTGAGACGTGTATCGAAAGGAATGCTTCTGTATTGATAGCAGCAAATGCCGTGACCCAGTTTTGAAAAAGAAACGCAGACAAGAAAAGACCATTTTAAGTTTTAAAGTTAAATAAATTTTTCTTTGCACCACTTAATCACTCTGGAATTAGAAACGGAATTATATTAGGCCTATTATTATTATTATTATTATTATTATTATTGAGTTTACAGGGTATGGTGGTTTTGCTGTTGTAAACACTACTGTTGTTTACAACAGCAATTTACAAAATATTACAAAATATTTCTGTCTTATTTAAAATAGAATTATAGCCTATTCTAATCCTGTTCTGAATTTATTCATTTTTTGAATGATAATGATAATAAAAACAGGATTGATAAGTATAAATCGGAGGATGAGAAAATCAGTATAGCCTAAGCCTGTTTTATCAGTGTTGTGATAAATATTTTTAAGGCACTCTACGTTTTTTTTTAAATAAATACTGTAATAATTAAAGTTCAAAGTAATAGTTTTTAGTCAGATAATATAAAGACAAGACCCCTCGAGGCCCTTTAAACTTTTCCCAATCAAACAGCAAGCACTAAAGGGAACAGGCATATTTGTTTATATTGCTGTGTGTAGAACGTTAGCTGCATTTTTTATATTTAATTTTAATGAAATGTAAATTCGTCCCCTGCACTTTATTCGGGGTAGGTGTGTTCACGTAGAGGTTTCTAGATTTAAATCTAGATTTAAATTCAAAGAGACAGTATCTATAGTGTATATATGACCTGACGTTTTATTCGTTTCTAAAATGAGAAGTGAATATCTGGATGCAGTGTAAGTTTAATTCATACTCGAAGCCGGAGGGCGCTCAAAGAGACAGTATCGATAGTCTATGCATGACCTGACGTTTTATTCGTATCCAAAATGAGGAGAAGTGAATATCTGGAGCGCTCAACACTCTCATGCAGTGTATGTTTACTCGAAGCCGGAGGGCGCTCTCGTGCAGAAAGTCCAAAACAGACTCATAGAAGGAATGACTCATGACGTGCAGGAAATTCCTAATATGGACAAAAGCATCCAGCTATTGCTGTAGCTGAGCTGAATTAAAAGCAGAAAAAACGTGAAGACAATAAACACACGATTGCAAAAATATACGTTTATGTGTATTTTTCAAATTATCTCCAGGTAATAAATAAACTACATGAATAATACAGTACTTGACATATTATTTAGTAGCCTATAGAAACTATTAAATATATTTCCTGCCTTATTCTGTAATAAAAATGGGGAAAAGGTGCTCAGTAGCCTTTATAAACCGATCATAAAATTGTCTTTAGGAAAATATTGAACAAAGATATTATAGCCCCTTGCTGCAGCTAACCTTACATCCACAGGCTACAAACAGCAATATAAACAACAGCTGTGCATGCTCTCTTCACGCCACTCTTGTAAAATAATAATAATTTAATAATATAAGTATACAAGCACACAGCTCCACTGAGAACTCCACTTACCGGCAGCTGCGGACGTTATGAAGGCATCCTGGTAGCGCGCTAAATTAAAGGTGTCTGAATGTGAGGGATCGTCCTGGATGAGATCATCAGGTGAAAGGTCATCATCATGTGGATAATTTATTTGTATAAATTATTATTCATTCATTTTACTAATAGTTAGAACTCTTGCTGCAGCTAACGTTACTTCCACAGGCTACACACAGCAATATAAAAAAACAGCTGTGCATGCTCTCTTCACGCCGCTCTTGTAAAATAATAATAATTTAATAATATAAGTATACAAGCACACAGCTCCACTGAGAACTCCACTTACCGGCAGCTGCGGACGTTATGAAGGCATCCTGGTAGCGCGCTAAATTAAAGGTGTCTGAACGTGAGGGATCGTCCTGGATGAGATCATCAGGTGAAAGGTCATCATCATGTGGATCATTTATTTGTATAAATTATTATTCATTCATTTTACTAATAGTTAGATTGGGCAAGCCTTCATAAAATGGCGTTTAATTACAAAAAAAAATAATTGCCTTGACAAAAGGGCACTTTGGGCATCAAGGGGAAAGGGGCAGGTGCTCAAGCACCCATCGCACCCCCCT
>NW_015536464.1:532754-565818 GCF_001515605.1 Sinocyclocheilus anshuiensis | reverse complement strand
GAGAGAGAGACAGGGTCACATCACAGTGGAGTCAGCTGTCTTAACCGTGGCTTGTGTACTGCAAACACATACCAGCTTCATCACTGTGTCTGTCACGTGACTCTGTTCCCCTTTCGGGCTCTGTCTTTACATTTATTTTGAAAGATGAAGCTCGCGATTATGGTAAGGGGCGTTACATTTCTAACGAGTGCTTGCGGTGTTCGGCCAATCACAATGCACTGGGTCAGCTGGCCAATCAGAGCAGACTGCGCTTGTCGGAAGGAGGGACTTTGTAGAAAACGAAGCGTTTGAGAGAGGCGGGGCATAGAGGACCTACAATAATGTACAGTATTTGAAAAATAATGTGTTTTTTGAACATTAAAGCATGTCAACATATTCTGTTACACCAAATACACAAAATAATGATCTTTAAAAAAGCATCATATGACCCCTTTAATCATTTTCAAGAAACAGCTGAAAACACATCTCTTTCATATTCATTTGACCCTCTAACTCTAGCACTCTCTATTCTATTTCTATTCTAACTACTTGTTTTATTTAAGAAGAAAAGAGCCTTTAACACTAGCATTCTCTATTCTTTCTACATATTTTCTTTTTTATTTATTATAAATAATGACCTTCTAACACAAGCATTATCCTGCCATTGAGTAGCCTATTGTAAGCTTTGAATCAAAATGTAAACATCAACATAATTACTAAACACCAATTAATGAAAGATGAAACAGACTTATATATTTGAAACAGAATGAAAACAGATATGCACAAAAACAAAAATCATCACCACATTGTGATGGTCATAAGAAATAATAAACTGTATACGATTACAACATAAAAACCATATGCCAACCTGTCTCGACCTGACATTTAGAAGAAAAAAAATGCTCATCTTGAGAACAGTTAAGCCTTTCTGTTAAATCATTATTATATAGTCGACTCTTGTCTGCTCGTTTACTATGTTTACTTGTTTACATAACAGCTGTTATAAAAATATGATGAATTATGAAATAAAAGAACATATTCAAAGTAGGTGCCTGATTACAACATATAAAAACCACTGCTAGAGAAAACAAGCATTTGTGCAATTTGTCTTTGGACTGTAAACAGTATAGTTACTGTTGTGACAACTTGCCCCGGTCACTCCTACTTCACTTTATGTGTTGGTTTGGGTAAATTCATGTGTGAATCAGATATCCGGCTTAAAGGAGCAAATGCACATTGTGAAAAATGAATCATTAGAGCAAATTCCTCACCATTTGTGAAAAGACAGCACGCAAGTCATGTATTAATGTACTTCTGTAATTAGTTTCATGCCTTAGACCCCGGGGATCAGCAATCTTAGATGATTGCCATAGTTAAATTACCTTATTTCGAGACCATTTGATGGAAATAGCATTTTGGGCACAACCATAGCTATCTCAAGAGATGGCTCAACTCATATTTTGTGCACTCTGGTCCATTTCATTCCAGAGTGTGGCATTCAAATGTGATAAAATATCTCTATGAGGTAATATATGCTCTCAGTGAGTGGAGGCGAAGAGGATGTGCTAAAAAAAATGACATTTCTAACCTCACCCTTTTAAACTAAAGATCTATCAAACACCACTGTGGGCCTTGACTCACCGTTTTAATAGCCTTTCATTCTTTTCAAAAAGTTTTTTTTTTTGTGTAAAGCGGAATATCTTTTTAATTTATCAGCTTGTAGTTGACAGCCACAGTGAGAGTCTTCAAGTCGCTGAGATGTCTGGAAAAGGACATTGTGTAAAAAGAAGCCGCAGCAGCTGTGGGTTGTCACAATGACAATAATTGTTCTATTCTCCTGGTACTGAGGTGCTTCTACACAGACAGTTTTAATCAACATACTAATTGAGCGCTAATTCTTCTCTGCCTCAGAGTAGAGTAGAGCTTAGCTTTAACATGAGGTGCTTTCACTTTGAATAATTAGAAAATTGTAAGTTGCACACTGATAAAGATATATTAAGAGTGCAGTGGAAACATAAGCAACAATTATTATGCTTTGTAGTTTATCAAGATTAACTCTGTGAACTACTCTGAATTTTTCATATTAAGATTACAGGTACTAAGACGTGGAGAATCATGTTTTTCTAGCAAAGACAAATGATTATTAAAAACTAAAGTAAAATAAATGAAACTAAATTCAAACAAGTAAATAAATAAATAAAAATTGTGTTTACATAATATATGTGTGTTTACTGTGTGTGTGTGTGTGTGTGTGTGTGTGTGTATTTATATATACTGTACATATAAATATACACAGTAAACACACATTTATTATGTAAACACAATCCTTTATTTTGAATGATTAATCATGACTAAATAAATAAATGAATGAATGAATGAATTAATAAATAAATAAAATGTGTAATTTAAATGCGAATTTAAGGAAATAAAATTAAAACAGAATGTATATTTATGTGTGCACATTATTGCAATTTAAAATAAGCCTTTTCTGTTTTAATATAATTTTAAATGTAATTTATTCCCTGTGATACAAAGTTGAATTTTCAGAAAGCCTTCAGAAATGATTATATATGTATGTATGTATATTGGGATAATTTCTGAAAGGTTTCAGAAAATTCAGTTTTGTATTACAGGGAATAATAAATAATTTATTTTTTAATGTTACTATTATTTTTTACTGTATTTTTGATCAAATAAATGCAGTCATTGTGAGAATAAGATACTTGCTTCAAAAATATTTACAAATCTTAATTATTTCAAATAATGTAATAATCATTATAATATTTATTTATTTATTTACTTACTTTTATTTTCCATGGTGTAAAAACATGTTATTTCCCCAAAATGTTCTAATTTACCCCAAAGTGTTCAAAATGGTGTAAAAACACTGTGTCTTCTAAAATGCTCTAATTTAGCCTAAACTGTTTAAAATGGAAACCTAAAACAGAATCATCAAAATCAAAGAATTAAAGTGAATCTGTTCTTGTTAAATCTGCTTTATTGCATTAATACAATTTCTCTTTAGTGGGACTGCATTGCTTTTTTTTTTTTTCTTTTCAATTGCAATTCTGTAAATTCCTCTTTCTGTCATCTCAATTCAAATTCCAATTCAACATCATTTGCGGTGTAACAAATTCAGTTTACGAAAGCCTGATATTATACTCAACCCTGCTTCAAAATATTCTCAAGGTTTGAAAGCTCTTCTCTCACACAAGCAGTGCCTCACTGGAGATAAGAAGAAATATACAGTCATTTAGCAGCAGTGGTCACCAGCAACTCGGAGCGGACCAAATGTGCTGAAATTGCAGCAGTAAAAATTCAATCTTCTTAGCATTATTTCATGAGCAAGCCTGAACACAGGAAATGATAGATTGAGCAAGAAGCAAGAAAGAAACACAATGAGTTCATTTTGGAATGAAGGCAAATAAAAATGCATTGAAATACAACCAGGTTTTACCCTCATGCAGGCGGACATCAGAACACGGTGGGCGTCAGTGCTATAAGGCTGATAATGATGGCGGCTCACACAATTGAGTTGAAGCTCAAGGCACTTGTCAGTCGTCTGTCTGAGTGTCCTTTCATCACCCGTCACTGAGAGCTCTGCAAATGAAGAGACCTGCGTCTGATTATTAAGGCTGCACTAGAAAGCCTGTAGTGCCGGTACAATCTTTAAAACAACAACGTCATTATTCTGTTCTGCAAATGAGTCTGTCTGGTATAAGTACAGCATCACTACACAGGTTATAGGTAGCAGGTGGAACGGGTGGAGACTGGAGAGGAAGGCTATGTGATGGAAAGAGTTTAGACTGTAATTGGTGTTCAGTTTATGTGTGTCTGTAATCGCCTTGTCTTGTTGTTCTACTGTATAGTGGTGGCCATTAAGTATATACAAACCCACAGGCAGATGTACTACATCTATGTCTAAAAAATATATTAATGCTGTGGAATTTTGCTGGAAACCTAATAATGGGTGATATTTTTTGAAGGAATAATTGTGTTGTTATTTAATCTCCCTCATGTTGTTCCAAACCCAACCCAGACTCATTGGAAAAATATGCCCGTGGCAACATTTCTGCAAAGTGATATTATGTTCCCTATTGCACATTTCAGGGTACTTTCAAAGTGAAAAGTTCAGTGAGTGGCATACAAAGCATGTTCAATTTGATCCAAAACAGATGAATGTGAATGTGGCAGCTTTTTATTTACGCAGTTTGGAAATGAAATGTCTGCTAAAAGGTTAATGCTCTATTGTGTTTGAAAATAGCATACCACCCACACAAAACCTGACCCTAAACCCAGACAGTGTTAACAAAAGCAAACATGAGATAAAAACACATTTGCAGAAGCAACTGTGCCATTTTAGCTTTGAGTTTTTTTTTGTCGTGACTCATGTTTCACAGGACTCAGAGCCAAACGCTTTGTATCGCAGATGCAGTGCTGTACCGGGTGAGCGAATGAGCAAGTTTACTATGACAGAAAAGCCATAGCTATGGAGTTGCAAAATGTATTAGTTTACAGTTCATGCACTGTAGAAAAATGTTTCAAGGTCATATTATAGACCTCAAGTAACTTTGAAAAAATAAGTATTTATTAACTGACAATCTGCCCCTACAATCATAATTACAGTAGTTTGAAAAATAATAAATGTTATTGGCAGTGTTGGGGAAAGTTACTTTTAAAAGTAATGCATTACAATACTGCGTTACTCCCTAAAAAAGTAACTAATTACGTTACTTAGTTACTTTTTATGGAAAGTAATGCGTTATATTACTTTTGCGTTACTTTCACGTTATTTTTTTAAATATGAACAGGGCTTGATTGTTTTTAATATAAGAAGTTCTTATAATGTTCAAATGTAAAAGCCCTTTCACACCAAAAAGTGTAATGAATAAACCTCAGGCTGAAGGAAAAGTAAATTCACGTCTGTACAGTAGAATGCAGGAGAAGAAACACTCTTTAAGCAATAAAAAAAAAAACAATGAAGCACAATTGTTAGTTTCTCTAAAGTCACTTTTGCTTATTAGTATGGTTGAACTGGATCATCAAAGGTCAGCAGCAAAGACATTGGTTAATAAAATGGGATTAGATACATTTGTGTTATTTAACATATTTAATTCTTGCAGGTTTGCGTCATATACTGAGTTTGCATTTCACTGTTTTAATTCATTTTGATGAGTACTAAATCTGTTATTTGTGAGTGGGATAAATTAATGCACATTCACATTTAGTCTAAAACTACAGTAACAAGTTACTTGAAAAAAGTAATCTGATTACGTAACTCGCGTTACTTGTAATGCGTTACCCCCAACACTGGTTATTGGTGCTTTACTACCACTAGTGTTCATTTCAACTGCAAACTGAATTGTATAGGTATGTTTTTGGAGTTTTGCATGTAGGTATAGAAGGATGTTTTTTCAATGTTGTCCAAACCTGTATGCTTGTATTTTTTTCAGTGGAACACAAAGGGGAATTTTTGAAGAGTGTACAATCATCTTTACTATAATCTTACACTCCACTGGAGTGCACAACGTCACTTCAGATATGGCCCTTTAGATGTGTTGTGCCTGGTTTTATATCACTGAAGCCTAGTTCTTGGTTCTTGTGTGCTGCAACCAAACAGCACATGCAGAATTACAAATGAGACTTGAGAGATAAGATTTTCATTGAACAGATTTTCAGTGACCTTCACTCAGTTAAGACTGAATATGGCGTCGGAATACCTTAAATACAGTGTATGAGTGATATTAATTATTTTAATGGTACTTTTTGCTTCTTTTTGTTTTTCATTAATTGGAGCTTGACAGCAGTGGAAAAAGGAGGAGCACGCACACTCTTCTAAATTTCTCCTTTCGGGTTCTTCAAAAATCAATCCATCAAAAAATAAATAAAATGTGCAAATTTGGAACAACCTGTTCTGAGATTTTATTTAAGAGTTTTTAAAGAGTCAAACTATTGTACCTCTGTAAGAACAAAGTGTACGTTTTTGGATGTTTTGTTTTTCTTGGTTGGAAATGTTGCGGAAATAATCCTACATACGAGGCAAACAGAGATTGTAGATGCAGAATATCTGTGTTTATATGCAGCTGAGATATGCATAATGTCTTCATTATATGTATTTGTGCATGCGTGCTCCACTCTGACTCACCGCAGCATGCTTCCCTCTTAGCGCAGTTCTGTGTGTGTGTTGCAGATCAGCCAACCGGGCAGACGATTCAAACTTAACATCCTGCTCATGACGTCAAAATAATCCACAATTACAGCATATTTTGCCAGAGATATTGTTCTCTGTTGCTCACTCTATTAGAAAAATTGAACCAACATGAATATATTGTGTATATATGATTAAACCAATTGTTAGTGGACTATAAAGCATCATAATCATGCTTCAGTGTTTCTGAGCAGATTTAGAGAGATCAGCATATGACAATGTATCATTAACCATGAACTGTTTTTATGTGAGTCATAATGAGTGTAATGAAAGGGGCGTATGAGTTACACAGTGACTTCAAAAAACAAAAGCACTGATCACATACATGTCTCTTTGACAAATGCCAGCAGATGCTGTCAGTGTGCACTAAAACGTTTATAAATTTTAGACTACACAATAAAGTACAGAAAAAAATACTCCCAAAACGTACTCGCAATTACATATGTCAGGTTGTCAGTACAATAATTCGATTTTTATGAACACTTTGAGAAATAGCACTATTGGGAATTTAATTGAGCAGTTTAATGATCCTGTTAATTGTTTAACTGGTTGAATAATTGCCTGGAATTTTAATCAGCGTGACTTATCAAGGCTAGAAATGCTTTAATACACAGAGTGGTTGTTCTCCTCCAGAAACATAATGTACCGATGCTTAAAATGGATATATCAGCATTTCAGTTACTCAGTGTTCAGAATCGAGCACAGTAAATGGCCATGAGCCAGAGCTCCTGTTTTGTGAGCCAATAGTCATATACTATATTACTGTAGACATACCAGAATTAATTGGATTCGTTTTGTAGGCAGAAAATAAATTAGTTGAACACAAAATGAACAAATATAAGAAAGTGCACTGAATCAGCCTGAGCTTGACATTGAGCTAACTGTAATGTTAATGCTTATATACTGGAAACCAGAATTCTTTTAAAAAGAAGAATCTTCTTCAGACTTAAAGGGGTCATCGGATGCAAAACACTTTTACATGTTGTTTGAACTGAAATGTGTGTTGGCAGTGTGTGTACACAACCACCCTATAATGATAAAGATCCACCCAGTGTTTTTTTTTTTAATCCAGATAAATAATATCCACTTTTTCAAATTAAGCCGTTCTCAGATTCTTGACTGTGTGATGTCACACGGACCCAAGCCCCTCCCACGATTGTTGATTGACACTGGTGTTTTACCTTAGACCCGCCCTGAGTGAGCTGTCATCAGTCCGCCATTGTTGCCAGAGCTCATTAGCATTTAAAGGAACATGCACCGAAATGGCTCACAGTGAACAGAGCTGTTTTTGACAGGGTAAAAAAGGTGTTGTTTTACACTACTATTGAGAACTTTTAACCAAAGTATGTTATAGACTTTTCATTAAGACTCTAAAGAATCGATTCAACTTGTGGAAAATGGGCATCCGATGACCCCTTTAAAGACAAATGCCTTGTTCACACTGTCAGTCCAATTCCGTTTTTTGTTTTTTTTGTGCATCTGATTGGAATCTGATTTAAATGTTTGACTGTCCACACTGTGCACTTGTTGAACTTATTCAGATCCGATTTGTGTGTCCCGTGACTGTTTCGTTTTACTGAATATCTGCAGTTTGTTTCAATTAGAGATGGTAAGATTCACCGATTCGCATTGGTGCATCGGCATAAAAGTTGATGATGCGATGCATCGATTTAAAAAGTGTGTATCGGTACAAGTTGGCATTTGTATATAGGCGTGTCCTGGGAGTCACATAGAATATAGAATAACATGGCTGTCTCTCTGAATCAAAGAAATAAAAGCAAACTATCTGTACCATATTGAATTGCATAGCATCATATATATTTTTTTTCCATTGCATCGTATTGCATTGAATCGCACTGTGTTGAATCAAATTGAAATCGGATCGTAATAGCGATGAATCGTATCGCATCGCATTGGTAGCTGCTTCATATGCATCTTTAATGTATTGTATTGTTGGCTATGCATCGGCCTCAGTTATGGAGATGCACATCTCTAGTTTTCACGGCAATGGTATTGCACTGGTATGCCTACGCTAAAATCGACAATAACAGCAATACAGTTTGCAATACAGATGTTGTCTTACATCATGACAACATGTTGCCATTGCACCGGATTATATTACGTTTTATGAGACAGCAGCTTATGAGCTACACTAAATCCAATCTGGGGTGCGTTTCCCAAAAGCATCGTTATCTAACTATGGTAACAAGGTCCATTGAACTCTATTGGTAACGACAAACTTGTGACCATAGCTGCTGATACATGATACCTAAACATAACAATGCTAGTCAACTTAGCTTTCTTCATTTGGCTTTTCTCATCCCATAAATGAAACATCACTGACTAATGTTCTGCATACTTTAATTGTTATTCTGGCTAAGACTTACCTTGTCCCTTGTGTTTTGTCATAGACATAATGACATAACTGCAATATGTTTTATTATATTTATGTAGCAAATTATTATTATTTTATTTATTGAAGAGCTTTAATTATATTATTATGTGGATATTTTTAAGCACCTAACTCCACCCCTACCCTTAAACAGAACAACAGCTCAACAATATTAAAACCATAACAGGCAGATAAATGACTATAGCAGTGATAATAATTTATTCACAAAAAAATTACAAACATCATTAGTTCAGTTGAGTTATATTTTGTATTCCAAGTTCTCCAAAGCATACAACAGCTTTGTGAGGAGGAAAGTGAAACTGATTTTGTTAATCATACCCTCTAAATCTTCCCATGATCCCCTCAATGAAGGCAAAGCATGTCTCATTTAAAAAGACGGACCTGCTTAACACTTCTGGGGACTGCAATTTCTGAATGCTTACATGAGTGTAAATGATAAAGTTTGAGAGTGATGGTGGATGGTGATGATTATTATTGTGTGGAGATTAAATTGCAGTCTTTTGAGATGTCATATGGCTGCTGAAGACTTGGAATAAAGTGCACAAATGGATGACTTGGATTTTAAGGTACTTTTGTCATTTTTGAGCTGCTCTGATATTCAGAAAACTCATTTATTGTCCCATGGCAAACACAATTAATCTAAGTGAGGATTAAGTGATGACAGAATTTCCATTCTTTTTAACATTTTAAAGTTTAGCCTTGCGTAAAGTGATGGAATCCTCCAAAACCAGAGTGACATTTGTTCCAAAAGTGATGTTTTGGTGGTGCAGGATGGTGAGCGTGTTGCTCATCTGCATCACATGGTTTGTGCCCTCTGGTGAAACACCTGGGGAGGAATCTCTTGGCATGAGTGATTCATCCCTGTCAGGCATGTTTACTTGACATCACAAAGACAGCCTCTTTTGAGTAGATGAAACTGACTTAAAAAAAAGTTAAGATTAATGTAGTTCAGAAAAATGTTCTTTTTGAACATAAAGTAAAACAGTGTGTAAACAGAGCACACAGATAAACTTTTGAAAGATGTGCTCATTGTTAAAAAAAAAAAAAAAGAAAATCCACAATTTAGTCTTTCAGACTGTGAGGATAAAAAAAAAAAAAGTTCTATCCATTAGAAAGGTCATCTGACTCAAACCAGATGGCTTCTTGCTGTGAGGCAGCAGTGCTACCTTTAAACCATTTGAAATTTCATTAAAAAACATATGACCTTTACAGGTTAAGTTCAAATACATCATACTTTTATGATGTATTATAAGCTCAAATGTTTCCCATGCTGTCAGGTTTTGTTCTGGTCCTCTGTGATAATAAGACAGGAGTCTGTGTTTGTGCGGTAATTAACTCTATATATGCTGACGAATATGTTCACGGGAGAGTCAAGCCGAACAAACCTCACGTTGAGCTAATTCACAAACATCAGGAGGCATTGTCATCTGACGCTGTGCTGATGGGACTAAAATACAAGTTGAAATTGTTTGCTAAAGGATGCTAATCCAAAAACTTGGAAGCCCATGATTATTAATCCACATTATTGTTCATTTTCATGCACAAAACACTTGTAAGGCAGTTTATTTGACACAACATGCAAATTATACAAGAAATCATGGAAATCTTGGAAACAGACGGGGAATTCACAGAGAATGAATTGCGCTCTCTGATCACGTTGTTAATTTGCATGCGCAGTTAGCGTTTATTTACCACCTGATTCACAAATATGAATTATGCAAATGAAGTAACTGTGCCCAGACATGCCCAATAAATAAGTGCTGAACACAATTTGCTTGTGTAGTTCTCCATATTGCAAGCTTGCACACAATGGCAGGTTATGGAAGACGTAGCAAATTACTTGACATACTTTACTGAACAGCGCTTTTTAAAGCAACGGCATGTAAGAAATATCAGTTTCAAAATCATTCAGATGGTTCACTGACTCGCAATAAGTTGATTGGCTTCTGTTTCAGTCCCACACTCCACCCAAACATCTGTTCTGGGAGTATGTAAGTTTGGTGAGCGGCTATGAAATTATACGAAAAAGACAAATTTCTTTACGGCAGCAAAAAATTGCACGTGTATAACGAACCGCTTTAGTTACGACAGTGGCATATTTATGACACTGAATTCCGCTCACTGAACAGCTCCTAAGTCGCAAAAATACACAAAACTACCGAAGATTACTGCCATAATACAAAATGTACACACACACTTCTTTCAGCTAACATTGCATTTACCACATGCTTTCCACAGGCAGAAATAACGCAACATCGTGCCAGGAAAATATCGCTATAGAGTTATATGCAGTCAGACTAGAGTTTTGAATAAGATGCTATGTACATAAATCCTAATTTATAGAAAAGAGGTGAAGAAAAGTGTGTTTGTGCAGATACACATATCCAGGGCTGTCAGTTATATTTGGTTATTGTGGGTGGTTAGTGAATAAAGGTGCGATCAAATTAGCCAAATTCTGGTAAAATTTGGAGAGCAAATGAAGGTTCACTGTCCATTGTCAGAAATATAACGATGTATGAAACACAGCTCACACAGAAGTCCCTTTCAATCCAAGCAGGTTTCAACGTGGCAAATCAAATTAGTAGTTGCAAAGTTACTTGTAGTTAGTAGAAGGTCTAAAGTGAACTATCAAAATAAAGTGTTGGCAAAACTTAAGGGAGTCTTTCATCCTCATGCAACATTCCATGGGTTCTCATTGAAATAACTAGATTTTGCCCATGAAAATTTGCAGAACAACGTTAAATGTGAGTGCACATCACAACACAGTTTTTTTGTGGTAAAGCACTGCACGATCACACAAAGTTCTGCAGTTTTTCTGTGAATCCACCCAGCCTGTGTCCTCAGACCACAGGTCATCCAAATCTCTTCATCCCACGGGTGTTTAGAGGAACTGCTCAACTGAATCTCAGCTGAATGTTTGAGACGTCTAGAGATGAATGCTTTCTTGACAGTGGCTTAACACACTTGACTGCTGGGTTGGCACAGAGTAAGGACGATTTCAGCTGTTGTTAGTGATTTAAAGTGACGGTTAACAAGAGAAAACAGAATAGAGCACATGCTGTTCAGCTTTGACTTTGAAAAGATAAAGGTGTATGTTTTAGAAAATATTGCGGCATACCTTTGCAATCATAATTAAAAAAAAAAAAACTATTTATGCAAGATAATATCTGATGTGATGTTTAAAGTATAAAAGGGTCTTAAAGAATGTGGGAAAGAATAGAACGATATTTGAAGAATTTCTAAACTAAAACATTGTTGTAGAACAATGGCACAACCAGCAGGCTTAAATTAACCTTTTTTTGGCCTTATGACAGATGTAATTACTCAATTGAAGGTATACCAAGCTATCTCCTCAGTTTAATCATTATCATCTTCTATATGTTTGACATCTTTCACGTTTAAGCTCCATTAAGCTAAAAGTGTCTCGTTACCGTTGAATCCATATCGCTAAAGGACTGTCTGCATTTTATTTTTTAAATAAGAAATATTAAAATAGTTGAATTACATTCTAAGTCACTACAAGGAAATGTATCAAATATAATTCTAACATATTCCTACAATGCATGTTATTGGAACATGTAAATATCAGACACTGGCATTACATTTGCTTTTCATGCATTTGAGCTGAACTTTGACATTCACCAAAGACATTTTTTTTGTGATTTTAGCAGCTTATTCTACAAACATTAGGAATAAAAACATACAATACATTGAACGTCACCATCGATGCAAATGAAGTGATATTTTTCTTTATCAGCCAGAGCCAGCTCATGCCTTTTTCTCATGCTCTTCTCCTTCCAGACACCTTCAATACTGCAAATGCTTTAGATTTCACTGAGCAATGAGCTGGCTTGTGTTGATAGCTACAGATGAAGATAAAAAAGTGGAGAATGCAAGATCCTATATTGCATTGCCAATTGTTCTGGACGATTGCTCTGGGAATAAGCATGAGATGAGATGGTTTTTCTCTAGAGCTCTCTCTACAGACTAAATGTGATTCATAGACATTTACATAACTGTCAATTACCTGGGAAAAACGGAGATCAAATGGTCTGCCTTGGGAATGACTAAAATGTGTTTTAAATGAGTCTTTTCTCTTTTTTTCTGAATTCCATTTTATAGTGTTCTTTTGTTCTAGGGCAAAAGGAAGAATTTAATTCAATGTTGATACCATACTTGTGTGGCCTGTCCAATTAACAATTAACAAAAAAAAAAATCTGCAAATACATCCTCAAATACCATGTATGGTTAAAAGACTTTCCTGGGGTCTTAATCTGCAGTGGTTTTGAGGTTGAGCTTCATGCCAACCGGACATACAACTGGGAGTAATAAATGGAGCTGTAATAAGTGTAGTCTGTGAAAACGCTCCTCTCCTTTGGGAAATCACATCTCTCCAGCCTTTCACAAAAACACCTCCACCCACAACCTGTGGATATGAGATCTGCACTTGCATAACTATTATATAATACAAGCTGTGTTCGTGTTAATAACTGTAGCTGTTATGTTGCGCCTCATTGACCTGCACCATGCCTAGATTAAGTTTTATGATTGAAGTTTTAAGATGTCTTTGCTGTGTTTTGAGTCATATGTAAATTATAAACTATAAATTGCATTTCAAAAACAATATACCTACATATTTGGTGCTTTCTTTTCCATTGCATAGTTTTGCTTATTTTGTTTATTCATTCCATCTGATATATACACAATACGGAAATGGTGATGGAGTGCTTTGAAAGCTTTGACATTAGTCCAAAAAGCACGAACAATTTATATTTACTGTTATTCTCTTAGCAAAGCATTCTAATTAATCTGATTTATTAAGACAGAATTATTGTGCTACCTTGAATAAATATTTGGAACAAAAATGTTTGCACTTGCTGCATAACATTAAGTGTTTCTTACATGATGTTGCCTCAGGGTAAACTAATTTTTCACTTTACAAGCACATGATGCAAGCAAGATGGCAGCAAAATGGTTGATAATAAAGAGATAGGGGAGGGAAGGGGAGGAGAAGGGAAGGGGAAGGGGGGTGGGGTGTCTTAGTATATCTCCATAACCATGTTTGAATGATTGTTAATAAAATACATTTTTGGACACATTTACATAAATTTGCCCTTTTAGCAGATCCTTTTACTTATTTAAAATGAATGTTAAGATTGGAGGAATACAAAATAATAATAATAATAATAATAAAATCACCACAAGGTGATGTGCTTTGAAGTTCTTTGATGGATGAGTGGATAGAAAATGTTCAATAGACACTATGCAATACAATAAACTGCACAATACACTGTTCACATATGAACTACATGAGCATGAGTGCAATCACATAAATGTGTGTTTGATACTGCTTTTATACAACTGTATGATGGAACAAGAATGTACAAGTAAATAAATAAGGAAAACCCAAAGAGAGTCTTAAAAAACTCTTGTGTGTGAAACCACCTTTTTTCATCACAGATTCCAAAAAAAACATTGATACTTGTTAAAGTGACGTGACATGTGGCCAAGTATGGTGACCCATACTAGGAATTAGTGCTCTGCATTTACCCATCCAAAGTGCACACACACAGCAGTGAACACACACACACCGTGAACATACACCCGGAGCAGTGGGCAGCCATTTATGCTGCGGCGCCCGGGGAGCAGTTGGGGGTTCAGTGCCTTGCTCAAGGGCACCTCAGTCGTGGTATTGAAGGTGGGAGAGAGCGCTGTGCATTCACTCCCCCCACCTACAATCCCTGCCGGTACGAGACTCGAACCCGCAACCTTTGGGTTACAAGTCTGACTTTGTAACCATTAGGCCACAACTTCCCCAACTACTTAAACAGGTGCAAGCCTCTGTTACTAATTCTAAAATGCCACTTTATAATTACCAATGATGGCTTGGGCTGCGCTACAGTATTTACAGTTATAGGGTATTATGTAAAATAGAGAGTGGGAAAGATCCACTGAGCATGCGTGTTCTGAGCATGGGTCTGATAGAGCTTTCATTCTTTGCCGTGTTCACAGAGGAAAGCAATATCTTTGTCATAGTATCCTTTCAATGACTAAGGTGATTTCAAATGATTGGCATCAGCACTGGCTAGTGCACAAATAATATATTTTTCATCCTTGTTCTCAATGAAGTGAAGCAACAGTTGGTTCCTGATGTTTCATTACTGAATGAATCTGTGTTATTGAGTGAATTTGTTGAATAGTCTGCTGACTGCTGACCCAATGCTGTTCACTCAATGACTCGAGACTTGACTAGACTTGCATGAACTCGACAATAAAGTCCTCTGCATTTAACCCATCAAAGTGCACACACAGCATTGAGTAGAGAACACTCACTGCAGCTGGCAACCATTTTTGATACCATGCCTAGGGAGCAATTGGGGGTTAGATGCCTCAGTTGTGGGTAACAATTTCATAATGTGCAAGATGAGAACAATTGGACCAAAGTCCATAAGGGTTCTTGGACACTGGTTTGGCACCAGAACAAAAAGTGTTCTGAGCATTTTACCCAGTACAATGATAGAGAACAGATGCTACAGTATTCCAAATACCTGGTTAGCACATGTCCTTGGTCTATCAGGCCACACAGAATATCCCAGTTTTTTCCAACCCTGTTCTTGAAGGCACACCAACAGTACACTTTTTGAACTCTTCCTAATCAAACAGACCAGATTGAACTCTTTAGTTTGTTAGTAGAGACTCTAAGACATTCAACATGTGTACTTGCCTGGTTGATGTTTCCAGGGATCGAGTCACAAGAATTAAAAGAGGTAGTAAAGAAAGAAAACTGATCAAATGCCAGCTCAAAAATCAGCTGAAAAAATATTCAGCTCACTAACCTTTGGTTCCTGCCAGATGTGAATGGCATTAGTGTTCTGAATTATTCTGCCCAGTGAGTTTCTGAATAGTGAGAACAGAAAGAGCCATGCACTGATCCTTGAGGTACCCCATGGTTAGCTGATGTGATCTCCTTTTCTCTAAAATAAGTTGGACCTAACCTAAAACCTACCTAAAAGTGTGGTTCCAGTTATGTCGAGTTTATAGACAGAGTACAGAAGGGTCTGGTGTTTCAAAGGCAGCAGGTCTTGCAAAATAAGAATGAATTGGAGACAGGTCACTTGGATGGCATTGAATTTACCCAACTACTAACCAAACTTTCGACTACTAACTGTTTTTGAGGTGAAAATTAGTACTACCACGTTTAGCTGCTATCTATTCTCTGCAGGCCTATCAGCCTATCCTCACAGGCAGGGTTTGTGAGTGAAACCAGAGCACCTGGTGATTTGAGACAGATTTGCATGTTCTCCTCACAGACAAAGGGAGAACATGCAACTCCTCACTGAAAGTTTTCCTAGCTCAGCTGGTACCCGAACCAAGGACTTTCTTGCTGTGAGGCGACAGTTCTACCCACTTAGCCACTGTGCCACTCCAATTTTATAAACTGCAAAGTATAAGACCACGTTAGCCAACCTATACATGTGTCCTAACAAACTGCTCTGTTGTTTCTGTGTCTGCAGATACACAAAGCTGAAAACTGCCACCAATATCTACATCTTCAATTTGGCACTGGCAGATGCTCTGGCCACTAGTACACTTCCATTCCAGAGCGCCAAGTATCTTATGAACACCTGGCCTTTTGGTGAGCTTCTATGTAAAATCGTCATAGCTATTGACTACTATAACATGTTTACCAGTATCTTCACCCTCACTATGATGAGTGTGGACCGTTACATTGCCGTGTGCCACCCTGTGAGTGCGCTGGAGTTTCGTACCCCCATCAACGCCAAAATCATCAATGTGTGCATCTGGATTCTTTCCTCTGCTGTTGGAGTGCCAATCATGATAATGGCAGTTACCAGAGTGACAAACCAAGGTGGGTACGTCTTTAAAAGCAAGATTTTTTAGAAAGCAAGTTGTATTTGTTGGAAGATGTGTCTTGATAAAACCAAGCAATGAAAAGTTAACATTCTTTAAAATCTAATTATAATTCTGATTCTGATTCTAGAACTGTTTAAATTTATTCCATAACAGGTGCAACTGTCTGCATGCTGAAGTTCCCTGATCCAGACTGGTACTGGGACACAGTGACAAAGATTTGTGTATTTATCTTTGCATTTGTGGTACCAGTGCTAGTCATCACGATCTGCTATGGTCTGATGATCCTACGTTTGAGAAGTGTCCGTCTTCTCTCAGGCTCTAAGGAGAAGGACAGAAGCATGCGTAGAATCACTCGAATGGTCTTGGTAGTGGTGGCTGCCTTCATTATCTGCTGGACACCTATCCACATCTTCATCATTGTCAAAACACTTGTAGACGTCAACCAGAAGAGCCCCTTTGTGATTGCCAGTTGGCACCTGTGTATCGCACTCGGCTATACCAATAGCAGCCTCAATCCTGTCCTCTACGCTTTCCTGGATGAGAATTTCAAGAGATGCTTCCGAGACTTCTGCCCACCCTTCCGAACCAGAGCTGACCAGAATAGCCTTAACCGAGCGAGGAATGCCACAAGGGAGCCAGTGTCAGTTTGTGCACCTTCGGAGACAGGAAAGAAGCCAGTATGACTAGGCCTGGAGAGGATCCCACGGGGGTCCCAGTCCAGAAGAGTTCAGCAGGACCTGCAATCTGAGGTCACTCAAATCTCCACTACTGAATTCTAGTAAAAGAATGGAAGAGCCACTTCTTATATTTTGGAAAGCATTCAGCTCCACCGTACTCAATACTGTCTCAAGTTTTGCATATTCAGAAGATAACCAGAGAAACTGAGTTAAGCAGCTCCTCTCCTGCACCATTTTTTTTTTACTTTGTATTGCGGATTGGCCCCAGTATTTCTTTCGGAAGAAATGCTAACACAGTGATGAGCCTCTTCTGAGCCCAATGTACAAAACAGGTAAATTATCAGACTTTCATGTGCCGGTGGATTTTCAGGGTCTGAAATCTTACTGGTTTTGAGGACATAACCCAAAAATCTGAATGAAGGACCATTCACAGAAAGTCTGCAAACAATGAATGATTAAATTCCCTGTGAGTGAAAATAGCTGCTGTTACAATCAAAAATGAAATCCGAGATAGGCTACAAAAGCAAATAGTGAAGATGGGTTCCATTTGGAGGAAACTGGCTCAAAAATTAAAAGTATTTTCAGCAGTTGTTTATATATTTAATTTCCTCTATCTCTCAGATATTGGACTGGTAGCGGACAAGCCTTGGGGAAATAGAAAAAAACTCAAACAAACATCGGAAATAGATGTAAAAACTCTGCTCAAATGTTGTAAACCCTATTGATGGAAACTCCAAGGGAATGATGGGAAAATATGTCTTGCCCCAGAACAGACTGCTGTCAGGTTGGAGAAAAGTGAAGAAAGGTGGTATGTTATGACATACAGACCAGGGAGTATGTGGTTTGAACCTGAGCCTAGTGGAAAAATAAATTCTGGAAAAATAAATATTGATGGATTATTTGCCATTATTGCTGAAGACCAGCTCATGATACCAAACTCTGCATCAACTGTGGCCTCCTCTCCAACTTACTCCATTACTGTAGCCCCTGAACAAACTTCTAATGTTGCCATTCTTTGTTCAATTACAGTGAAGAGGTGTACAGACAGACATCTAAAATCCACCATTTCAGGACATTCCCAATAAGGTTTACTTAAAGCGGAAGGTAAACCCTACTGAAGAAACACAATAAATTACCTTTTTAAGAGTGTTGGAATAATGATCCATTAAATGTCACATCAAATTACATTAAAGTGGCTTGGATCTGCCTTTACATAAAATATTTTGTCCAGAAGCAAGGTCAAAATTCACAAGAAGCTTTTCTCTGGAGTTCCTGATATATATACTGTATATTGAGATAAATATTATATATACTGACTTTATGTGTATTAGTTGAACGTAACATTGCAGTTCTTCGACCCTACAATCATTTCTGAATGTCTTGATTTTGATCTGTAATGAATGCAGTTTGATCAGCTTTATATCTTATATTCCTACCAAAACAGCAAGTTTTTTTTTTCTTTTTAATCACTGTGCTTTTACAGCCAAGTAAGGAATGTCCGTAGATATGTACATTTTATTATTTCATTGTGGTTTGCAGCTCCATTTTGTTAAATTCCATTTAAAATCTCAAAATATGATTTTGCGCCATTTAAGAGGTAAATTGAACATTCCTCATAAGTGCTTGGTGAATTTTGATTGCAGTATGCCATTTGAGTCAATTAACTGGACTGATTTTGGTCTAACCAAAAATAGCATAGGCCTACTAGATGACTCACAACTCAAGAGTAAATGTTTCTGATGCCTTGCCTCTGGATATTTTCTAGTTGTACTAGCTCACTGGGTCAATTGTTTTATTGTTATGATACTGTCAAATGTACTGAGCTGTAATTTTGTTGATGATAAGTGGTTTTAGTGAAATTGTGTTTGTGTTTGTGTTGCATTTTTAAGAAAGATATAAAAAGGTGTTTATAAGAAACTGCAAGACAGTAAACATCTGCAAAAATATCATCTGTTTTGTTTATAATTGTTCAAATTATATACATGGTCTTGTTTAGGCATCAGTTTGTGGGTCCATGGTTAACAGAACAGATATCCACTTTTTGTTCTACAACAGGGCTGTTCAACCCAGGGTCCTGCAGAGTTTAGTTCCAACCCTAATTAAACACACCTGACCAAGCTAATCAAAGTATTCAGGACTATTTAAACATGATGAACAGGTGTGTTGGATAAGGGTTGGAAGTAAACTATGCAGATCACTGGCCCTCCAGGACTGGACTAGCCCTGTTCTACAAAATACATTTTTCATGGTCATATATCTTAAAACAGAGGTCCTCAATTCCAATTTTCATGCTCCATGAACTGAGCTGGGTCCCAATGCAGTGTTCACTGCTCTATATTCCCTGAGCATGTTCACTTGACACAATACATTCATTTGGACCACCCTGCAACATCATCACACACAGACGAAAATTCAGTAGTAGGTACAGTATGATGACATATACCTTTGTAAATAACAAAGAGACATATAAAAATGCATCAAGACCGGAATTGAGAACTGCTGTTTTAAAATAGTATGTGTTAAAAGGGCAGTTTACCCAAAAATGAAAAATGGTGCTATCATATACTCACCCTCATGTTGATGAACACATATTTTGAAGAATGTTGGTTACCAAACAGTTGAGGGTAGACATTCCCCCCATATTATATAGAAGTCAACTGTTTGTTTAAAAACATTCTTCAACATATCTTGTTTTGTGTTCAAGAGAAGAAAGAGAGCCATACAGGTTTGGAACAACATGAGGGTGAGTGAATTATGACAGAATTTCCATTTTTGGGTGAACTATCTCTTTAAAAACACAAAAAAATACATACTTTTGGACTACAAACTGAACTGCTCTATGCACTCACCATAAAACCCATAAGGACTGCATATTCTGTATTGAAAGAGTTCTGAATTGATGCTGTATTTGAAATCATGGTACCTGCTAGTTAGCAGAATATTCAGTCTAATTTCTGGATTTGTTACTTTTTTGATGCAAAGCTTATACATTTTTGTGGAGTGATCTGCACAGTTATTTTGACTTTTTTCTTTTTTTTCTTTATGATTTATTATTGATCAAAAGAGTCTGATTCCTGTTATCTTTGCTGGTTCTTAATACTTGGCAGAACTGAAGGTATATTTATGTTGTTTGCATATATCTAGACCGGTCGTGCTGCATTGCTCAATGTATAATTGCGTCAGTCCAAAGGCCATAATTGTAGAATTTCTCATTAGCTTGCACAAGATCTGCTTATATTGTATTAAAATTTCGAAAATAGAATTCCGTGGTGTCATTTGGTTTTGTTATATGAGCAAATCAAACCGCAAAAGCACAGAACATGATTGTTGAAGTGCTTCTTTTTTAACTGAGAGGGCCACTTTCTTGTAGCACTTTCAAATTGCTGCAAGCTTATTAATTAGGCCTTTCCACCATTTGGTAGAGGACAACCTAATGGAAATTAGGCTCTTTTACACAGAGGATTTAGCTGAATGGATTCAAGAAACACTAGAACATTCTCTTTAAGCAACAGGTCTCTTGATAAAACAACCACAACTACAACGGCATCAGCATCATCCAAATAAATGGGGCATGTTTTGGAAAGAGTAAGCAATGTGCAATCCACAGTGATGTGTAAAAGGTAATTAATTCTGAGAGTAGGCATATATTTCCTCATTCTATTGAATGACAAGCAGTAGAAATCCCAGTGAAGATAAATGAGCTCAACATGCCACCTAATGAACAGCATTAGCAACATGCAGCTATGTTCATAATCCAATAATAACACAAAACACGTCTCATTGATCCAAGTGAGGGCAGATCATTAAAAGAATGTAAATGAGACATCCTTATGATGAAATATAGATAATGAAATTCTCAGATTCTTAGAAGTCCATGCACAAAAGAAAAGAAAAAAGCTTGAGGCAGAGTAGGATGGCATGAAGAAGGGATGGCTAGACAAAGACAAGAGAGAAAAAGGGAATATATCAAGACTGAGTTGTCATGTATATTTATGCTTATTCTCCTGTGTCCGAAACATATTCACTAAGTCACTGTTAAATGCATTCAGTAAGCCATTGTTACCCAACTGTAAAGTGCAATGTAACTGATCTCCTCAGAAATGAGTACACCACTATAGTGTCAAGTACAGATGCAACATGTTCAATAAGCACTCTTTTGTTAAATAGTCTATTGATGCTGCATTTAACTATTTATCTACCTGCAAATGTCCTGTTAAATATCCTTCACAGAGTTATGTCAGGGAAGCTACTTTAAAAATCTATCCTGTATAGTGCTACAAGCTACTCAGAATTTAAAGTGATGTAGTCAGCCAGTCATTATCACAAAATAAACCCAGAGTAATTCAAGACCCCGCCCTTGCTTTGCGTTGAGGTCCTAATCACCTCATCAGGTTTATGTTGTGATCATGACTGTCTGAATGTATATTATACCACCTAGACAACTACTTAGCAAATTAAAATATGAATTGAATAAAATATTGATTTGAGTTGAATATAATTTAAAAGTTTAATAAGTGTTATTCTTTTCTGGACTAGTCAGATTACAATATTTGGTTAGCTGACCTGGTACAGCAATGCACTTGTGATGTGAAGTCCTGTAAAACGATAAAAAGATCAAAGACTTGTAAAAGCAAGCTAAAATGGCATAGCTGCCAAATGTGTTTTTATCTCACATGTGCTTTTGTCAACACTATTATGTGTTGGTGTTACATTATTTTCAAAGGCGATACAGAGCGCGCTTACAGTTTAACATCACTCGCCGGACATTTCATTTCTGAACTGCCATGATACGTATAACAACAAATGTAATAAAATATTACTGCATTTAGGTTCATCTGTTTTTGGACATTTCACTTTGGAAGTGTCACGAACCATGCAAGCCGTAATGTAATATCATTTTGTAGAAATGTTGCCACAGGCACGTTTTTCCATTGAGTCTAGGTAACAAATAGTAAACCGTTCAATAATACAACTGAACAATCTGAAATGAGAGTTCCAAAGAAACATGCAATAAAAAAAATAAGCAATGGACAAAGAATGAAATAAAGCATTGTAGCTACATTTATTAGTTCATCCCATTACTTATAATGCAACTGCATCCACACAAGAAAAAAAAAAACATCAGCATGCAGCCTACTGTATAATGAACAGTAATCAGAGAAGAACCTCCACAGGTGGCATGAGCTAGTGTTGTGCTGTTGTTATAAGCCTAAGTCTGATGTCTGTCTCACAGCCCTTTCACACTTCTACCTATCAGAAATGCCATCTGTCATTCAGGAAACTGAAGGCGCATCTATTTGCAGGTAGGTACAATTTACCTTACTGTAGGCAGATATGTTTTTTCCTTAAATCAGATCTGAATGTCACATGCCTTTCTCAGCGTCAGTGTGTCATTTTCACCAGCAGCTCCAGCCTCTGCATGAGTGTTAGTTAAAGATGAAGGTCCTGCAGATTATTGCAGAATTCCACGTTTTCCCATATTACCCAATCATCCCACCTGTCTTGATAGTAGAAAACAATATGGTATGCATAAAAACAAACACCTGAAGAGGCTTGGTCCCCCTCTGGTGTAGCTTTTAGGTTCCTCTGTCTCAAATAAAACTGAATGACCATACTCAACATTTCACTTTGAAAGTATCACGAAACATGCAAGAACAAACATAATACAATTTTGCAGAAATGTCACCACAGGCACATTTGTCCATTGAGTCTGGGCAGCAAACAGTGAAGCGTTCAATATCGCCGTTCTCCATTATCCAACATCAAATGGAGTTTTTTGTGCCTTGCCATAATTGGCATTGGCTTGCACACTGGGGGATGTCATGTCTGTTTTGGGGTTTTGTTTCATGTTCATTGTTTTTATGTCTCTTATTTTGTCATAGTCATAGTTCCTGTCTAGTCATGTGATTCCCTTGATCCTCATGTATTCCTGCTTAGTGTATGTGTCATGTTCTGATTGGTTGTCCTAGTCATGTGTCTTGTTCCTCATTGGTTGGATTGTGTCATGTGACACTTTTTGTTTGGTATTGATAGCCCTCATTTTGCCAATAGGCTTGTTCGACTTCATGCGGCACCGCAAAGATCGGCTGCCGCCTGTCAAAAGCAATGCATTCTGGTTAGAACATTTGTCTGACTTTGATTAGCGCTGCAGCCGCCTTACGATCACATGTGCCATCAAAGTACCGCGAGAGCAAAACGAGACCAGCCGCCGAGGTCAGGCGCTGCAGTTGCTCAAAATCGGCTGCGAAAGCCTTGATGACACACTTTATTTTCATTGGTCATATTCTGGGATGACAAGCACGACGTGTGTTGCGTGCTTATTCTAACAATTCAATTCCAATAATGCTCACAAATCTGGGTTTTTATAACAGTAAAAGCATTTTTAGTGTAGTCGCACTGTTAAACGTGATTCAATATATCAATAAAACACTGATAAAAGCATAAATATCCCCACTTTATTGGTATTTAAATAGTATATGTTAATGTTGAACTTTATTCATGAACAGATGGCGCTGTATTAAGCAATATTTAAAAAGTGTTTCTGTTGCTCATGAAAACGTTTCTGAAATGTCTGTGTATTTGACAAATATTGCATTTAATTCACTTCATCTGTGATAGAGTATGCAAATACTGTGAGAGCGTCACTACCAGGAGCAGAAAGTGTCCGACTTGACGTCTCCGCTTTTAATTCCACCCCAACTGCAAGCGGCTACTCTCGCCAGCCGGTGGCAGGCTAGTGTAGTGCATCTCAAACAAGCCTATTGTCTCCCGTTGAGTATTGTTCCTGTACCTCTGTTGGTGAGTTCTTGTTTTTGTTTATGCCAAGTTTGTTCATGTCAAGTCAAGTCAAGTCTTTATTTGTTTGTATTTTGAATATCACTTTTGTGAACGGGGTAGAACATATAACTTTTTTCCAACAGGCTACCCTAAAACCATCACGAACAAGCTTCCGAAAAAAGCTCCTCGAGGCACTCATCGCTGGCTGAGAGAAGGAAACTTGCTGTTTGTTGAATGGAAGGATACAAGGGAGGTCCAGATGCGCTCCACCATTCACAGAGGCACTGGCAGTAGCACTGTGTGGAGGAAGGTGAAAGGTGGCAACGGACAGTGGACAACCTTGGATGTACCTGTTCCAGACTGTGTTCTAGAATACAACAGGTTAGTAGAAAGTATTCAGTGATGTAAATTTAGCTAATTTATATTACTCATGTAGAGAACCTCAAGTATAATTCTGCCTTTTTCATTCTAAAATCTGATAATTTGTATGCATTTTCAGGTGCATGGGTGGAGTAGATGTATCAGATGCACTCATCGGCTATTACACAGTCTCGCACAAGACAAGAAAGTGGTACCGTAGCTTTTTCTACCACTTCGTGGACATAGCCATCGTGAATGCCTTCATCCTATATCGTGAAATGGCCTGTGCGAAGAATCAGAAGCCAGTGACACAGAAGCAGTTCAGAGAAAAACTCATTGAGGAACTTGCTGGATTAGTGCTTCCTGACTTTCCTCCATCCTCTCCTCAGAACACTCGCCACTTACCAGGGCACTTTGTTTCAGACAGCACCCAAGGAAGGCGATGTAGCATCTGGACCAATCAAAAACACAATTTTTCATTAGGAAATTAACGTTCTTAGAATTGACAGACAGTTGACCCTGAGAGGTCAAGTAAATATCTACAGCGGATCTAAATATTTATAATTAATTATAACTAGTTATGATTAATTATTCATATTTCCCTTATGAGCTGATTCGCTACAGCGACAATGCAGGGTTTGTGCACAAAAAGAACCCTGTATATTGCAAGACGTTTTTAGTGGCAATGTGCTTTCAGCCAAAACGTGACTGCTTCTCTGCTTTGCATAACCAGCACTGACCAGTAGTTTTATTTCTGCAAAGCAGATAATTTATAACACAGTATTTATAACATTTACAATTACGCTACATTTATTTTTGCAAAGCAGTTCATTTATAACACAACATTTATATCACTATTACTAATAGTTATTTTCTGAGTGTGCTACACACAGGTGAGTGGGCTGAACAAACCACCTGTAGTACCACCTCTTTTCTCTCGATATTTATAAACACTGCCTGATACAAGAAATTGTCTCTTACATCTATTTTTGTATGTGTATATTTATGTTTTTTATGTAGCACTGTGGTCCTGAGAAGACACAATATTTCATTCCACTGTATGCCCACACATGTAGCGGAATGACAATAAAGCTCGACTTGACTTGTTTGATTGTAATACTCAAAAATCATTCTTATTGTATTTTTCTAGTGGTCAAATAAATCACTTATACAATGTCAAAGAGTCTGTCTATTATTTTATAATTGAAAAACTATGCGGTGGTATGTATAATGAGTAAAATAGTTTGTAGAACCCTTCAGTACATTTTGTCATCAGGCTGTTTTTCCTCAAACGAAGGACAAAAGGACTAGACATAGTCTCAGATAAATGGTTGCAGGAATCTCATTTTTCATGGTAGCTTCTTCAAATTTGAAATATAAACTCATGAGACTTTCAATCCATTACTTTTCTGGATTGCTCCAGGCCTGATGTCATGTATTTGTATATGAAAAAAAAAAAAATTCAGTGTGGTACAATTTTTTTCAAGGCACTTCAGCGTCTATAACTTTTTATCTTTTTGAGCATTATCAACTCTGGATGCTGGATATTAAAGCCCAACGTGTCTTCTTTCCAAAGATACCTAAACTGTGAATGTAGACCAAATTATTTTGCAACTGTTACTATTTTAGTTTGGTAAGGTCATTTCTGAGAATGTGCCTCAGACGGGGGGAGGGAGAAAAGGACCAGACATAGTCTCAGAAAAATGGTTGCAGGAATCTCATTTCTCATGGTAGCTTCTTCAAATTTGACATATAATCTCATGAGATGTGACTTTCAATCCATTACTTTTCTGGATTGCTCCAGGCCTGATTTCATGTATTTGTATATGAAATAAAAAGACGTTCAGTGTGGTACTTTTTTTTTTCAAGGCACTTATTAAGTGTCTTTAACTTTTTATCCTTTTGAGCATTATCAACTGGTATCAATTGTGCATAGTAAAGCCCAAAGTGTCTTCTTTCCAAAGATACCTAAATTGTGTGTGTAGCACACTGTTGTCAGGAACTGTAACCATTTAAATTTAGGTAGGTCATTTGGGGGGTGCAGGTTAACAGGTTCACAAGTTCACGCTTACATATAATTAGCTGAAGTATGGTAATGCATGTTTGGCGTGCTGTCCGGGGAAGGGCTCCGAGCTCGGGAATGGCCCGAACCTAGAGTACCCCCTGTATAGTTGTAGTATGAACTCGAATTGAGGAGATGGGGTGGAGGAGGGATGCTGATAAATCGTCAATGGATAGAGGTAAGTCAGCTGTATATATATCATGGTGTTGATTAACTTGAGTGCGCTCCACCTGTGTTAATTAGGCTAAATATCTGACGCGCTCCTCCCGAACCTTGTTAATAAAACATCATTTAATAAAAGCTGCACTTGGGTTCTCACTCGCTCGCCGCCATTGGACTCATTACAGGGGACTAAAGATAAGCATATTATGGTATGACTTTCAAATACCTTCTCTGTTTAGGAGCGTGTGATTTGACCAAAATCTAAATGTGGCATTTAATTGTTACCATCACCTAAAAGCAATTTTGCCACTGCACCAAAATGTTATATTGAGACCAAAACCTCACAGATTTCATAATCCTCAATATCACAGCAAATATAGCAAATGTTGACTGGTTCATCAGTTTGATCAACCAATTGTTTACTTGGTTCCTTGCACTGTATTTATAATGGCATTTGACAAAGCCAACATGGCGAATGTAGTACATCTGGATTTCATTCATACTACACTCATGCATACTATAAAGAATATGTTCCCTTTCGAAAGGGAACTCCACGCTGTGTCCTCTAGAGGGCGCTAGGGGAACGCCTTGGGCGTGATCGGTGTCTGAAGCATGAATGAAAAAATGACAATGAACTTGACATTGGCAGGCAGTAGCCTATGACGTAAACAATAACGCGAGTGCGGGTATAAAAGAGCACCTGTGGAATACGTCATCCTCTTTTTGTCTCTAACATCCTCTGACAAGCACTTTAGGAAGTGTGTTCCCCCGTGTCCACGTTTTATAACGCCAGATGATACACACGATATGTGCGCTATTTGTCTTGGAGAGGATCATCTGCGTTCTGCTCTCGAGGGAGCAGAATGCGCGGCTTGCGAGAGCTTTTCTATTAAAAAGCTCCATTCACGCTTGTCCCTTTTCTCGAGGGAATTAGGACGAGCGTCGGCGCCCGGTGGTTCGGGACCTGCTGCTGCCGAGGCACAGCGGAGACTGAGATCATGGGGCTCACAGGTCGAGCTGGCGGAGGATTTTGAACGAGGTATTTGTCTTTCTCATTCTTCTGCCACTGATGAGGGCGATCTGCGGGATGTGGATGTTCTTTCTTTAGGGTCATCTGATCCAGCAGATAGTGCTCTTTTAGATGCAAGCCAAGAAGAGCAGGATGTGGTTGTTGAGGATGAAAATGAATCATTGGAACCCTCTCAGCCTGCCTGCCCCGCATACGGTGAATTGTTAGAGGTTATGGCGCGTGCTACTGAGAGATTAAATCCTCCTTGGAAACACGAAAAGCCAAAGTCCGCCCGCGGCAGATTAGATGAGCGTTTTTTTGGCTGGCCATGATCTCCCAGTTCCAACGAGTCTTCCATTTTTGCCAGACCTTCACACCGAGGTGGAAAGTTCTTGGAAAAATCCATATTCGGCTCACGTTCATCTTTTTCACCGCGCAAATTATGCGAACGTGGAGGGATTGCGGGTCAGGCTGGTGGTGCTCTGCACACAATGGCTGTGTTGCAGGCCTACCAGGCTGATCTGCTTAAAGTCCTGGACGATGGCAAGGGCCTGTCCCCTGAAGCGGTGATCGAGCTGCGCCGTACTACAGATCTGGCTCTCCGGGCCACTAAACAAACAGCTGCCGCAATTGGTCGTGCAATGGCGGCAATGGTGGCCACGGAGACACATCTCTGGATTAATCTGACTGACATCGGGGAGAAAGAGAAACATTTTCTTCTCGATTCGCCAGTCTCGCCCTCTGAGTTATTCGGCACATCAGTTGAGGCTGTGGTCGATAAATTCAGAGAGGCGATGGTGCGGTCAGCAGCTTATAAGAAATTGATACCGCGCCGTCCTGGGTTTGCGCCTAAAACCTCGGGGGACCCTGGGCCATCTGCGTCTGTGGACTACAGGCAGGCTCAGAGGTGAAGTGTGGCAACTCGGGCTCCTCCTCCCCCTGCTGGCAGGAGCAAGACTCAAAAAAGGAGATATATGAGGAGGAATAGGAAGGATTTGAGGGAGGTTATTGAAGCCAAACGCGTGGGTGGCACAAATCCACCTTACGCCAAAGGGAAGAGATAATTCTCCCCCCCCCCCTCCTCGGGTTCTGAGGTATTTCTCCACGCTTCACATCGGGCCCTGAACTGAACCTATGATGTTTTAGCAGGTTTGTGTAGCTTACGCATCCTGCTATACTGAGGTTTGTTGAAAGCCTGTATCTGGTAGTGTGGTAGTAGATCCTATGCAGTGACATTTGGTTTCGGCCCTTTGGTGAGCCACCTTGTTAGACTGTCATATGGCTTTATGCTGAGTAGGTTTGGCCTCCTCTCGCTTAAGAGAGTTGTTCTGCTGAGGCCTCCACTCAACAGAGCTTCGGTTAGACAGTGTAAATCAGGTGTTCGGCCTTCTGTGAGGTCTCCTTGATAAACGGTCCTTCTGTTGAAGTAGGTCTGGCCTCCTCTCGCTTAGAGAGTTGTTCTGCTGAGGCCTCCGCTCACCAGAGCTCCAGTTAGACGGTGTAATCAGGTGTCCGGCCTTCTGTAGGCCGCCTTGATAGTTAGTCTTACTTAGACCGCTGGAGCACCAACTAGATGGTGACATCAAGTGTACGGCACTTTTTGAGGCCGTCTTGATAGTTGGTCTTATGGTTGAGCTGGTTTGGCCTCCTCTCACTTAGTCGTTCTGCTGAGGTCTCGGCTCTTCTGATTCCAGCTACAGTGGTAACATCAAGTGCTCAGTCTCTTTTGAGGCCGCCATGATGAGTTGTCTTTATGGTCGAGTGGTTTGAGGTCCGCTAGCCTGAGCTCCAGCTGGACGGTGTAATCAAGTGTTCGGCTTTCTGTAGGCCGCCTTGATAAACTGTCATATGGTTGGAGTTGGTTTAGCCTCCTCTCACTTAGAGAGTCGTTCTGCTGAGGCCTCCGCTCACCTGAGCTCTGGTTAGACAGTGTAATCAAGTGTTCGGCCCTCTGTGAGGCCGCCTTGATAAACAGTTTTTATGTTGAGTAGGTTTGGCCTCCTCTCGCTTAGAGAGTCGTTCTACTGAGGCCTCCGCTCACCTGAGCTCTGGTTAGACAGTGTAATCGAGTGTTCGGCCCTCTGTGAGGCCGCCTTGATAAACAGTTTTTATGTTGAGTAGGTTTGGCCTCCTCTCGCTTAGAGAGTCGTTCTACTGAGGCCTCCGCTCACCTGAGCTCTGGTTAGACAGTGTAATCGAGTGTTCGGCCCTCTGTGAGGCCGCCTTGATAAACAGTTTTTATGTTGAGTAGGTTTGGCCTCCTCTCGCTTGGAGAGTTAATCTGCTGAGGCCTCCGCTCACCTGAGCTCCAGCGAGGCTCCATTTTCGGCAGTAATATGAGTATGTAGGCTCTTTCTTTTGAGCCTCACTACTGCCTCTGGTGTTGAGTGTAGCTAGGTCTCCTCTTGTTTTAGAGAGTCGTTCTGAGACCTCCACTCGTAGAGTTCCCCTACCGTGACTGAAGGTTTTTAGGCTTCTTCTCGTCTAAGAGAGTTATTCTGCTAAAGCCTCTGCTCTACAGTGCTCCGCTTCGGCAGTTTTTATGTGTAGGTCTTTCTTTGAGCCTCACTAACTGTTTTAGTGTTGAATGTAGCCAGATCTCCTCTCGTTCTGAGAGTCGTTGCTAGACCTCCACTCTAGAGCTCCAGACTTTGGTGGGTGAGCTAGTCTATGACGTTGGCGAGCTTTTAGCTTACCTGTAGGAAGCTGGCCACAGAGAATTTGTTGGGGCAGGGATGATATTCCTTTGAGTCTTTGACTTAGGGAATCCAGTTTTATTTTTATTTTTTGGCTCTCATCCCTCAGCATGGTGGCGTTGGTATACCGTTCCCCTAGCGCCCTCTAGAGGATGCAGCGTAGAGTTCCCTTTCGAAAAGGGAACGTCTCAGGTTACGCATGTAACCATGGTTCCCTGAGAATAGGGAACGAGAAGCTGCGTCTCTCTGCCATGCTTCGGGCACTCCTGCGTCTCCTTCAGACAAAGAAGTGGATGACGTATTCCACAGGTGCTCTTTTATACCCGCAGTCGCGTAAACAATAACGTCATAGGCTACTGCCTGCCAATGTCAAGTTCATTGTCGTTTTTTCATTCATGCTTCAGACACCGGTCACGCCCAAGGCGTTCCCCTAGCGCCCTCTAGAGGATGCAGCGTCTCGTTCCCTATTCTCAGGGAACCATGGTTACATGCGTAACCTGAGACGTTTTTTAACAGTCACAATGTAAGTTTTTTTGCCCAAATGTAGTACCTACCCAGACCTCTAGCAATGGCCCTATCGCACTATGATTGCCTATTAAGTTGTTTGCACAATAAATCACATCTGTTATGTTCGTGAGCATGTCACATCCACAAATCACCCTAAATTAATCAAACTGTTGTAATGCACAGACTAATTACTAAGTATATAAACAACTCACCCATTCAGAAATCAGCACTTTCTGTCATGTCCAATCAAACTTTAAATATCATTGAATGAGGGATTTTAGTGAGCACTCAGCTTGCAGAAATTAAAGGTAAGTCTGTGTTTGTGATTGCAGTGTTTACCGAGCTTTGATCAATGATGATCCAAAAAGAAAGCCACAAAAAAAAGAACTTACAAATAAAATATACACAGATTATCAAAATTGTTACTGGATTCTACTGAGATAGATAGATAGATAGATAGATAGATAGATAGATGATTGTCACGAATCCTGTTCATGGTTTTCCATCTGCTTGCCACCAGAGGTCACTCTTCTGTTACATTGACTTTCACACTACACAGACTTTTACATGTCACCATGGACTACATTTCCCATGTTCCTTTGCACTGATTGGACTCACCTGCAGTCAATCACACACACACTATATTACACCCACTCAGATCCTTCTCAAACTGCCGAGTATTGTCTGGGTTTATCTCACTCTTAGCGATAGTGACTTTACGGAGCCATTCCGTGTTTCCTGAGTTAAAGTTTAGTTTAGTCTTGTTCATAGTCTGTTTACCCGTGTTTTGATCTTAGCCTGTTTTCTCGTCTCGTCTCGTCTTGTCTGATCTCTGCCTGCCCTGAAGTTTATAGCCTGCCTTGGATCTCTCTCTCGTCTTGTCGTTTGGACTCTGTTTGCCCCTGCCTGGACTATTATCGTGTACCTGGATTATCTCTCTTTGTTTTGCCCCCTGGATCACGTTCGCCGCTGATCGAGCCCTTCTGTTCACTGGACTACTCTTGTGTCTTGCCCTTGCCATACCTGTTTGCTGGTGTTCGATCCTGCAAGCCTCACGTCTCGTTCGCCCCGATAGATAGATAGATAGATAGATAGATAGATAGATAGATAGATAGATAGATAGATAGATGTAACATAACAAATGTTTTATTTATTATTATGTTGAAAATGTTTCAAGAAACTGGGTCATAATTTTACTTTGGATTAAAAAACAAACAGTGAGAACTGTGCCTACTCATTTCAGAAAAAACACTACCAAGGCATCCACCGAGACAAACCTGGGCCCGTATGTATGAAACTTCTCAGAAATGCTCTTGAGAATAGTCCTAAGCTTTGACTTATTTGTCAAAAATGCTTAGTAAAAATAGGACTTTTCTAAGAGTAGGAGACTTTTATAAAGAAGCTAATAGCAACTTTCAGTTTAAAGTCTAAGACTGATTCTTAAGTATTGACTGAGATGGCACTTAAATGTTGTGAATTAAGGGCTACAATGATGTCACTTCTGAATCAGCCAATAGTGAGCCTGCTCATGTAAAGTCACAGCAGCACAACACCAATCATTTAATGTAACTACAATAAAATCATTGGTTTAAGACAATGATATATATATATATATATATAATATTTGAATGATTTGCATTGTGCAAAATTATCACTAATTTATTACTAATGCTTTGTTTTCTATTGGTATGTCTCCTTGTTTACATTTGGAGCAATGATGTGAACATGAGTTCCATTAATGGCTCCAACAACTCCAGGAAAGCCCACAATCCTCATAAAAGTGGCTTGTTTTTGCAGCATGGTTTGGCGGTCAGTTGGAAAGTCAATAAACTACCATATAGTAGTGGCCAAAAGTGATGTCCAGCCTAGGAAATTTGACATCTTCACCCTTAATTAAAAAAAAAAATTATAATAAAAATGTGCAAGATTTTGTAAGCAAATTGCATAGTTGCTTGGAGTCAGTTGTTTTATTTGTGATAATAATGCAATGAAACATGTCAAATTGTGCGGTCATAATTTTTGGCCATGCTTTCATACAAAGAAATTATGAACATGCAAAAACAAGAGGACCAATGAAATATTAATAACTTATGTTGTAGTCAATGTGCTAATTTAGTGACTTTCTCACCCCTTTAGAGACTTTTTTTTCAAAAGCCTAGCAACAAAATCTATTTCTTGGACAAACCTTATCTACATTCCGAGACTCCCATGACGTCATAAAGGCGCGTTCACTGATCTACATATGTCAAGTCAAGTCAAGCCAAGTCACCTTTATTTATATAGCGCTTTTAACAATACAGATTGTGTCAAAGCAACTGTACAGCATTAATTAGGAAAAT
>NW_015536464.1:524637-531897 GCF_001515605.1 Sinocyclocheilus anshuiensis | reverse complement strand
CAAGTCAAGCCAAGTCACCTTTATTTATATAGCGCTTTTAACAATACAGATTGTGTCAAAGCAACTGTACAGCATTAATTAGGAAAATATTGTGTCAATAATGCAAAATTATAATAGTAAACACTCAATTTTCAGTTAAGGGCAGTTCATCATTGAATTCAGTGATGTCATCATCCAGCTCAGTTCAGATTAAATAGTATCTGTGCAATCAAATCAACGATATCGCTGGAAATGAAGCGATAAACGTAAATATAGATCAGTGAACTCACTTTTATGAGGTCATCTAGCAACATTAAGTGACCAGTTTTAGCTACTTTCAATTGAAAGCAGTTGGCAACACTGGTCAGTGTTTTTTTTTTCCTTCATATTTTGATTGTTTGGTGGGGTTAGCGCCACAATATGTAAGACTCTGCTTACTGTGTCATCACCGGTGCATTGCTGCATTCTTACAATTTTCCAACCAAAAAAAAAAATGTCATTACTACTTTCATTTCTGCAGTTAGAGCATTGACTTGTAGAGTGGAAGAGCTTATTAAATTTCTTACTTTGTCAGTTACAAAAACAAATTGACTATATTGACAATCAAGTTTGTATCATTTTATCAACTCCATATCATCATATAATTCCAATATGTCATATCTTCATTGGAAACTGTTTGTCTCTTCTTTGCTGCCATCTTGTTACTCCTAACTAGGTTAGGAGACATCTCCAGCTCTCTTAAATAATTTAGGAGCTGAGACCTAGTCTTAACACAACCTTTATGAATCACTCTTATTCTTAAGTATAGGAATAAGAGTAAAAATATCATTCTTAGAATTTAGAAGACACACTTAAGACTAAAATTTTACTCTGAGTGGCTTTATACATACGCCCCCTGAACAACAAAATGACTCAGTTCATTCCCTCGACCCTCAAGCCCTTTTAGTGATGCCACATGCTCCATTAAGTGTTTTTGCTACCAAGGTCAACACAGTCCCTGCCAGCCTATTACGTGACAGCATTAAGACCGCTATATTCAGAGCTTCAGTACACAAACATTGAATAGCTGATTTGCCATTGGGTGTTGAAAATCATGTGTTGAAAACCTATGTTTGTATGATAACAGAAAACTGGCTAGCAGAAGGCAGAAGAAATTATATCACCGTTGCGCTAGCTAGCACAATGATTGATACCCAGATAGCAAGAACGTTTGGGCCAAATGTGGCTGATAGCTGTCACATTTGGGCTAGGTATGGCATGGCTGAGCACATATGGGCCAAACTTTAACCGTATATGTTTTGCCATGGATTTAGAATTGGAGGGAATTTTCTTTTGGATGACAATTTTTTTGAGGTGTATGGTCCAGATGATAGCACACAACTGAGAGCCATATGTGGCTTGGCTATGGCACACCATGGAATATGTTAACTTGTGGTTAACATTTGGCTTTTATTTGGAAAAACACATATAAACTGCTGGCAGGTTAGTGGCAGTCCACATCTCAGCCCATTCAACAATGCTATTGCTTGCTTTGTGTCTTCCCTTATTCCTATTGGTGGATTACTGAAATTTTGAAAATATATCTGTTATTTCCCGCTCTGCTTCCTCTTTCAATCGCCGTTAAAAAATAAGAAGATGATGAAAAAGCTCCCTATTTACAACAACAGCCTTCGCCCAGACACATTCTTATGCAGGTAAGTGCAGTTTTGGTGTTTTAAATGATTTCTAGGGGTGTAATGGTACACTTATTCGTACCGAAAATTGTACCGAACAAATACAGTGTCATTTTAACCACTGCACATGCGGAACTTAATCCGTTTCAATTCATAGCCGTGAATACATCTTCACATTATTACTATACATTACATTCTGTAAATGTTTTGTTCTTTTCGATAAGAAACAAAGTCTCATTTTTAAAATTCTGTATATTTTATCAGGAAATTAAATCCATAAATGCCATTTTGACGCTCTTTGATGTGGCGTGACAGACTGCTACAAGCGGAAGCGCGGAGATAGCCTCTTAAATTGTCAATGAAATGGTGTTAGCTAGCTTACATTTACAATTACTTCTAGCTTACATCTGATTTACTTGCTGGCTAGCTGCTGTATAAACACATTTTGCTTTAGCATTTGCTAGTTAAACTTTAATACCATAGATCAAATATATTTAGCAATATCATCAAAACTGCTTAAATGTAGTAATGTGACTTAAACAGTCTTGCTGTATGCTGCAAGATTTATTATCTTTTTTTTTTTCAACTACATTTAAGTTCCCTCTTAATGTGCAGTTTGGCAGATTTCCAGTTTATTCCTATTTAATTCCCATGATTCCAGTTAATTCCCATATATTCCCTTTAATTCCCTTGGAAAGTTACAAACTTTGTTATATGTGAACTACCAGTGTCCGTTACGGTTACGTCTCCACTCCTCTTCTGTGGCTTCATGGTATAGTTAAGTATCTATCAAATCCACACTTTAGAAACTGAAGGAGTATGTCATCCGGGTAATTTTTGCCTACTGTTTTTCGAATACTATGAATTTGGACATACAGTACTACTCTTTTGGCATACTGTTTTTTACATATATGGATGTAGGGATAGTCGGACACAGAATTCTAAAGAAGCATAAAAATATAGTGTGACATCCCCGTTGTTTGAATTTGGGCGCTTTGTGATTGGTGGCTCCACCTATGACTTACTCCAATCTGCAGTCCATTGAGTACACCTGTCGCTGTGGTTCAGACGCTCCTTTAAAAAGGGATTACTAACAGAGTCAGAGGAGGACTTGGGACTTTGTGTTGCGTTTGGTTTGCTTTGTGATTGTTTTGAGCATTTATACACCACTACAACGGCATATTATACTAGCAGCCAGGCACCCCGCTTTACACACTGACATTTACAGAAATATTATCTTTTCTGTTGTGTTTTTGTTTCATTACAGAGAATTACTTTTGAGCTAATAAAGCCTTTTTCCTTTGAGCCTAAGTTTGTGTGTGTCCCTCCTTTTGTTGCTTCCCTTTGAGCCAGGGGTTGTAACAATGGAGAGAGCTTTGTTGATAACCAAGGGAATATTTATTAGTGTGATTAGTATACCACAATACAAAATTTCACTAGAAGTTGAAAAAAACAAACCTACATTTATACACAAACTGCTCATCAGCTGCATTTTCTGACACTTTTTCCTCCAGCTCAGCTGTAGTGGAATCACATGCACAGGATTGTAGGATATCACAGACAGCTAAGGATGCATCTATGCTGCCTAATCAATCAGATCAGTGTCACCTCCAAATTTGGGGTTGGGTAAAAAATTGAAGGCCCATATGAGAGCTGAGTGTGCAGGATAGAAATATCTTTCTGTGTGAGAACAGTTTGCATGTACTGTCCTGATGACGAAATGTACATGTTAAAAAATGTGTACGTGTAAATACCAAGGTATACTTTGGACATAAGAAGCATGATTTTTTTATTGGGCTACTGAATACTTGAATGATATTCAATGTGTTATCACTGGGATTCTGACGAGACTTGATCACTTTATGTGATGAATATTTAGGCTTTAAGAGTCTCATTTTTGAGTGAACAATCCATCATCCAAATTACCAATGGATCCTCTGCAGTGAATGGGTGCCGTCAAACAGCTGATCACAATTGTCACGATCACCAGCTGGAGTACCCATGAGCACCACCAGTTGGCACTTCCTCCCTGATTATTAACATTCACCCAGGACTCCATTTCCCATAATCCTTTGCCCGGACTCATCTGCACTCATCATCAGTTGCTGTCACCTGTTACTCATTACCTCATTAGTCTCACTATAAGAATGGCACACATGCACGCTCACATAGCTGTTGATTGCTAGCCTGTAATGTTTCCGGTATTCTGTGTTTCCTTGCTTTGCCTTAGTTTTCTTTGATCTTGGACTGTTATCTGTTTTCGTGAATGTTTGTTGCCTGCCCTGACCTCTGCCTGTTTTTAGATTACCCTTTTGGATCATCTTGGATGCATCTGTTTGCTGTTACTGACCCTGCCTGTCTGACTACATTTTATGAATAATGCAGCATTTGGATCCACACCTCTGTTGTCACGACTCCTCGTTACAACAATCATCCATAACACCACACTAATCCACACCACTCCAATCCATCAATTAATGTCAAGTGAGAAGCTGTTTGCAAGAAACAAATCCATCATTAGGCATTTTAACTTTAAAACATCACTTCAAATCAACTTAAAGACTTCTTGCTTCTAAAAGCGAGAGACAATTGTAACAGTCTGTTGTGCTGACACACAGGTTACAAGTTATAGGTTCTTTGAAACAAATCGGTTATGTTAGTTATTGATGAAGGGCTTGCTGTAATACTATATTTGTAAGAGTGTAAGTGTTTGTTAGTTTTTACAATTGTGCTGTGCTGTGTAGATCACTGAGAAAGTATAGTCTGATACGGATTACAAATTACATGAATAAAAATGTAGTTAATAATCCAATCTATCATATTACACATTTTAGGTAATGGGAGTTGTTTTTGCTTCCGTTTAGATTTCTTTAATTGTGTGGTGATTTTGTCCCCAAATGTAGAGCCATCGATCGCAAATTTAAAAATACAAAGAGAGTTTTCCCCATAAGTCAATTACTCAAATATGTTTGCATAATGAGAGAGTCTAGAATTATGAATAGGCAATTTTGGCATTACAAATGTCATTCGTGTCTTTAACGTATCAGATATCTGTTAACAAAAATGCATTTCAAAGAACACGCAACCAGTCCATAAAACTAAAACTAGTTGTACCATGCTAATGCAGTCAGTTTGACATTTATTACACTGTAAATAAGAAATGTGAATTTGAGCATTTTAACATGTTTGTATGGGGGAAAAAAACCTTTCAAAATATATTAGTAATGTATGGTTAAATGACTCACTGAGAGAAAATTCACATTAAAATGTGTTGATATGCAATATTGAGAAAACAAAGATTCCACCAAATGTAGGGAATGTACAGTAAACTGAGCATTTTAAAGCATTATAATCAAGTTACTTAATTTTTGGATTCTGATTATGTAATCCAGATTACATTTAATCAGTTACTACCGAGCACTGTGCATCACTCTTTGTTTTATTGTGATTTATCAGGGAAAGTAGTAGTAAACAAGAAACTTGACTTATGCATTTACTGAATATCATGTTTATTTCTGATGCAGATGATCTCTCCAGGCTCTAACACATTGTTCGTGGATATCCTCATTTCAGGTCAGCGTAGAATGTCAACAATTCAATTACTGTACTGATGTACTGTTGTATGAGAATGTATCGCTTCTCATTCGAGTGGCTTCTTCATCCCTGGACACATATTAGTCTGTTAGTTATCTATATAATCCACAGACACACTCCTCTACACTGGTGTGCTCTCTTGAGGAACAACACACAGGTCTGCAGAGCTGGGAAGACCAGGCTTCACCATGGTAACCAAAGAGTACCGAGGAAGACATGTGCACCGTAAGATAAACAGTGTGACATGAGTGTATTAAAATGTTGTTTTGCATAACAAAACAAACAGAGCTTTAATGTATGTGTGTGTGTGTGTGTATTAGTTCAATATATATTAGTTTATATTATATATAAAGTTAATATTCATATGACTCACAAAGCAGGTTGCATAAAGTGAGAGATGTTTTAATATGGGTGAACTAAAAATCTGCTGTGAGTCAATCAAAAAACAAATGACGTGTTTTATAATAAGAATAGAAAAACAGAACAGCTTTAAAGGGTTAGTTCACCCAAAAATGAAAAGTAGCCTGTGTTTTACTCACCCTTGAGGCATCCTAGGTGTATATGACTTTCTTCTTTCAGACGAATCCAGTCGGAGTTATATCAAAAATTGTCCTGGCTCTTTTTCATTTTTCATTGATTTCATTTTCATTTTTGGGTGAACTAATCCTTTAAAACAGTTAGTAGTAGTTTAACCAAGAATAAATATTCTGTCATTTTCTGACCCTCTTGTCATTTCAAACCCATATGCTTAGGTGCTTTGATTTTTTTTTAACAAAAAGTTATATATGTATACCAGTAGTGTGCGGTGGTGTTTTAAAATGAGGAGGCAGTTTTATAAATATATGTTTATATATAAATGTTACATAAAAAAGAGAACAAATAATTATATTTTGTATTTTATTAATATATATTTTTTTATTTTAATATTTTCAATACTAATTATACATTTCATAGTGTTTTTATGCATTTTTATATTTATTCCAAAATAATAACTGTTACGTATCTGGTCCATGAACTTCCATCTGCTAGCCATCAGAGGTCACCCTTTCCATTCTCATTGACTCTCGCACTACACACTGTTGCACATCACCCTGGACTACATATCCCATCATTCACGCCCGCCATATACCTGTTTGCCACCGTTCGACCCTGCCTGTGTTTCTCACCTCCTCTGATGTTAATAAAGCTTGCATATGGATCCGCACCTCTCACGTCTTGTCAGCCCCGTAACAGAATACTCGGCCACACAAGGATCCAGCAGCTTTTCAAGTGAACATTGGCCAGGTATGGACACTGCAAGGCTGTTGTTAGCCCTCGAGCAGGGCACACGCTCGCTCGAGGATTACATTCAAGAGTATCTGGACATTGCCTATCACTCTGATCTACCGGACTGTGTGTTAATAGATTTTTTCTGTAATGGCATTAAGCAACCGCTAAGGTCTAAGCTCATACTTGAGGGTCCGCGTTCGTCACTATGTGAGTTTATGGATTATGCGTTATTTGAGGACTATGTACAAGAGTATTTAGATCTATCTTATTTCTCTGATCTGCCAGACTGTGTCCTGATAGACTTTTTCTGCGAGGGCATTAATCAGCCAGTAAAGTCAAAGCTCATTCGAGAGGGTCCGCGTTCGTCACTATGTGAGTTTATGGATTATGCTTTATTGACTGTTGGCTCTTTGTGGACTGTGGGTATCGCGGAGGAAGAACGTGATACCGCGTCTTTGCCTGAAATGGCGGCCGCACCAGAGCGCGCTCGCATGATGGTGGCGACCGCGGAGCACGCTCACAAGATGGCGGACACAACAGCACCCCGTTATGTCACAGCTGCCCATCTTGAGTGCCGTCAAGTCACAGCTGATCGTCATGAGTCCGGTCAAGTTCCAGTTCATTATCATGAGTCAAGTTTAGTCACAAATGATATTCATGAGTCTAGTCAAGTCACAACTGATCGTCATGAGTCAAGTCTAGTCACAGTTGATTATCATGAGTCAAGTCTAGTCACAGCCGATCG
>NW_015536464.1:519563-524227 GCF_001515605.1 Sinocyclocheilus anshuiensis | reverse complement strand
AATAAAGCTTGCATATGGATCCGCACGTCTCACGTCTTGTCAGCCCTGTAACAAATAACTAAAGGCAGTAACAATTTGAACAATATTCTGGAAACAGTTTACAATAAGGTTTCATTAGTTAACATTCATGAGGTAACATTACTCTACCTCAGGACATACGTAATAGTTTTAGTCTCTCAATTTTTAAATCACGTCTCAAAACAATTTTTTTTTTTAGATTAGCCTATCTTGACTGATGTAGTTATGTTATTGGGTATTGCTTTTTCTTTGTATTATTGTTTGTGTTGTTGTTGTTTTTTCTTCTGCTTTAATTATCTATTTTATTATTGTAAGGTGTCCTTGAGTGTCTTGAAAGGCACCCATAAATAAAATGTATTATTATTATTATTAGTTAACTACTTTAGTTAACATGAACTAAGAATAAACAATAGCCTACTTCTACATCATTTATTAATCTTAGTTAATATTAATTTAAACATTTACTAATGCATTATTAAAATCAAAAGTTGTTTATTAAAATCAAGAGGTGTGTTTGTTAACAATATTATGCACTGTGAACTAACATGAACTAACAATGAACTGTATTTGTATTAACTAATGTAAACAAAGGTTAATAAATACTGTAATAAATGTTCATCGTTTGTTCATGTTAGTTAACTCATTAAATGACACCTTATTGTAAAATGTTACCAATATTTATTATTTGTGAACTGACGTTCAGCTGTTCTTTTTAAGTCAACTTATTTCGGGTCATCATCATAAAAGCTCTGTAAACACTGCAACTGTCACATTCTGTCTAATGACGGCGCAGAAGACGAAGGATAATCCACAACGAAAAGGTCTTTAATATTATAATCCACAAAAAACACTACAGAACAGAAGGAAGATTTTAAGTAGGGCAGCTGACGAGGGGAAAACAGGTGAAGGGAGTAAACTAATAATGACTAACGATCAAATTAGATAAAGAGCTAAACCAAACAGGAACACAAACAAAAGTCCATAACTGTGACAGTTCGCCCCCTCCCTGAACGGCGCGTCCTCGCGCCGACAAAAACAATCCAACAGAGGAGGGAGGGTGGGGGTTCAAAAGGCGGGTGTGGGGCAGGCAAGGGGAAGGCAACGGAAAAGGAAAATAGTTCATAGGGCCAGGGTGGAGTAGATGGAGGGAGGAGCCCAGAGCAGGAGGAGCCAGATGGAGCTCCAGAGGCCAGCCAGGATTGTGGCCCACGGTGGAGTCGCCGGAGGGAGGAGCCATGGTGGAGTTCGAGCAGGCGACACCAGGGGGCCGACTGACGGAGATGACGCCGGTGGAGTAGGAGCCCAGGTCGGAGACAAGCCGCAGAGCCGCAGAGCCAGGGTGACATCGAGGATCCGGAAGGCCAAGGCGGAGCTGAAGGCTCAGGCGACCAGCACCAACAGGACTGACAGGCACCAATGGAGATAGAGCTGAGGAACTGGCTGATATTAGAGGAGGCAGGAGAGGGAAGCTGGGTGGGAGCTTAGAAGTAACAGGGAATTTAGGAGATACTGGAGAGCTGGACGGAACCAGCAAGGGCTCTGGAGACAATGGGGAGGTGGGCGGGACCAACGGGAAAGGGAGAAGCCAGAATTCCTCCTCACTCAAACAGTTCAATAGTTCAGAGTCCAGTAATAGCTCACCCTCAGTAGTGGGCATGTGGGCGGGGTTATTCTCCATTCCCTCGATCTCCACAATTATTCCCATGACGCAGGGTGTTGCCAGCTCACACACCTGGTCAGTCGCGCTCTCGAACCCTATCTCCGGGGTGATGATTGGCTCTGTCGCTTTAACTGGCATTGGCTCTTTAATTGCGGCAGGCTCGGGCTCTGTAGCTGCGGTGGAATCTGGCGAACGTTCCGTGCAGCGTGATGGTGATGGCTGGCTGGGCTCTGGCTCGGGAATGGGGCTGGAGTTGTCCTCGGTGGGGCAGACAGAGAAAAACAGTCCATTATTCTCCAGCACCCACTCCACACAAACGGCGAAATTCTCCTTTGGACCATCCGCTGGTAGGCGCACCTTACACCGCTCGCTCAGGCTGGTGATGAAGAAAACACAGAGCGAGTGGTCCGGGAAGTGAGTAAGGCATGCCAGGTCGATAAAGTCCCTGGTGTGGTCTTCCAGCGGACGGTTCTGCTGCTCCAGGCAAAGCAGCTGGACTGCGGGTGTATACATTCCGGGAGAGGGGGGAAACAAAAACAAACGAGAAAGAAAAACGCTGCTATTTTAAATACTTAATATGAGGGTTGGTTATTCTGTCACATTCTCTTTAATGAAGGCGCAGAAGACGAAGGATAATCCACAATGAATTATAATTCACAAAAAAACTCAGGCAAGGAAACAGCTCAGGGTAGTTGTAACATCAAACATGAAATAATAACCGACAAACTACAGAACAGAAGGAAGACTTTAAATAGGGCAGCTGACAAGGGGAAAACAGGTGAAGGGAGTAAACTAATAATGACTAACGAGCAAATTAACTAAAGAACTAAACCAAACAGGAACACAAACAAAAGTCCATAACTGTGACAACCACAGACATGAAAATATATCTTTTCATTTCATCACGCTGAATGCTCACTAAAAACTGACGCAGTCATCACATTTTCAGACCATTTCAAGTTTTATTTTGACGTGACACAAAGTAGTCGTATCTAAGCGGGAGAGTTGTTTACTTACATTATAATTAGTCAGTAACGCCATCATTTTCTTAATTCAGTCCGAGAGCTCGCACGAAAACAAGAGGCGGGATTTATCACAAGAATCACATCCAACACATCCAATCATAGCTCGACGGAGGCATTGCCTCCTCTCACGTGACTTTCCCCCATTCATCTCAATGAGCCTCCAGAAAAATCACGGCACGCTTATGGTCTCTGTAGAAAGTCAATGGACCAAAGGGAGGCAAGTCTCCGGCTGTAACTTTACCTGAGGGTGTCACTGTTGGACAGTGTTACTTTATAAAAACGAGTGACTTTTAGACTTTTAATATCATATTTAGTCATATTTGCGCTGTTTTATTTTTGTAATATCGATGATTTTCTCATCCAACTTTTTGAGGAGACACTGCCTCCCTTGCCTCCTTGGAGGAATGAACCCTATACACACAAATATATACACATACTACCAGTCAAATGTTTTTGAAAAGTATGATTTTTTATGTTTTGTTTTTTTTTAATAAGTCTCTTCTGCTCACCAAGCCTGCATTTATTTGAGCCAAAGCAAAAAAAAAAATTTATATTTGTACTATTTAAAATAACTGTTTTCTATTTGAATATATTTTTAAATGTAATTTATCCCTGTGATTTCATAGCTGAATTTTTAGCATCATTACTCCAGTTGTCTCATGTTGCTATGCTGAGTTAAGTGCATGACAAAGGGGAATCCAATAAACAGTCTTTCATTGTAAATCCACAGAGAAACAAGGAATCAAGGAGCAGAACAAACACAGCAAAGCATATCCAACATTACATAAATACAGTACAATGGAGCTGAGGAGAACACAGGGCTTAAATTAACGGAGACAAACGAGATAATTAATAAACACAGGTGGGAAAAAATGAACTAATCAAAACAGGAAAACTAGGTCACAGGCAGATAGAACAGAAAAACACAATGAAAACAGACTAGACATGTTAAGGCCTTTCCACACTGAGCGCAATGCAAAAAAGCAAGGTGAATCGCCAACTTTCACACTGAACGCGAAACGATTGTTCTAATCGCTAATTCACGCCTGCACGCTAGGTGGCGCCGACCAACAATGCATTTTTCCTCAGATATGTATCTCGTAAATGGATTTAACATCATTCAATATACAGCATTAAATTAAGATAAACAAGGTTTATCTTGGTCTAAGGTTTAAGATAAACAAACTATCTATAATGCTTACAAGAATAGGCTACATCCTGAAATATAATTAGAAGTACAATTAGCATCAAGCTACACCTGAAAATGTATGTCCTTCTGCTAATTCACACCTGCACGCTAGGTGGTGCCGACCAACAATGCATTTTTCCTCAGATATGTATCTCGTAAATGGATTTAACATCATTCAATATACAGCATTAAATTAAGATAAACAAAGTTTGGTTCTACACCAGAAACACAAGCTATCTATAATGCTTACAAAAATAGGCTACATCCTAAAATATAATTAGAAGTACAATTAGCATCAAGCTACACTTGAAAATGTATGTAATTATTAATGTATTTGCTTACCCACTTTAAACCATCAGCGAGTGCTTGTAATTCCAATAAACTTCCAATTGTGATCTATAGTTGATTTTGATTAATAAGCAGACACATGCACTCTTTGTATGTTTAATAATGCTACACTGCTAATATTTGTCATAAACATCCTTTATTGCTATAAAAATACCATGAGCTGCATACAAAACACATACAGAAAATATATCGTCATAATCATATGTCTATTTGCTTTCATATTTCATGTTTAGAAAAAGAGTGAACGCTCTCTGACTCATAACACTCGCACACGTGGAAGAAAACGGACGGTGCTCTACAGGTCACATGATTCAGTGGACAATTAACAGAAATGTTATTCTGTATAAAGAACATGTGACAATAAATCTGTTCTCAAATACCAACGATAACAAGAACTCAGCATCCACTCTCTTCTCTTATCCGG
>NW_015536464.1:508244-518685 GCF_001515605.1 Sinocyclocheilus anshuiensis | reverse complement strand
CCCTCTTGCCTTTTTGTGCAACAGCAGCTGCTGTTATATATATATATATATATATATATAATATTATATTATATTATTAAAGTTTAAAAGATATTTCATAACAATACCAACCAATCCTGCAATCAAACATTAACTTTCCAAATACACTGCCATTGATTTTTTATAGGCCTATAACTATAAGCCTAATTAATAACCATGTGCATTACTATTTCATCCCCCAAAGCTGAAGAGAAAACATTCAATAGAACCAAATGGAAACAAGAAACATGAAAGCAGCTCCTCCTGATGACCAGGTGCTTTAACTTTAACATATTCACACTGCTGGATCCACAACAGGTCTGTTATCAGAAGACAGCAGGATGCATCATTCATGAGGGTTACACAGCTGCAGAAGACACAAGGGAGAAAGAGAGAATGAAAGGCAAGAAATGTTGAGCTGGGATAAGGAGACCAAAACAAAACATGTCACACTCCAAAACTGGCGCATACACATGCATATCAGACCAAATTTGAAAGACAGCAAGAGTAAGGAATGCATCCTCAAAGACATCCAACGGGTAGTTTGGCTCAAAGCGAACTTATTTCTCAGGAGAAAGACAGGCTCATATTCATGAAAAATGAGTGTTCTCATCAGTGAGCACCTGCTATGATTGATGGACAGTCATGTTTATGTGCTTGTTCTGCCAAATTCCCAAAAGAACACCTTCCTATGTACACTAGACTGTAGTATAAGACATTGTATACATATTTAGATTAATTTATGAAATAAAAACACTATTATTCATGCCTACGCATCAGTAAGTAAATTCTGTAACAAGGAATTTCCCTATGAGCAATTCAAGCTTGAAATCCACCTTTCATGTTTTGGCGAGCTCAAAGTAAACGCAGCTCCAAAGCTCGCCAACCACACCACAGCAGAGAATGAATGAGTAATGAGATGAGTAATTCACACAGCACACGCTTCTACATTAGAAAGCAGCTGGCTGCAGCGCAACTGAGTGGAACAGAAACTAACAGCACATTTTACAAAGTTACCTGACGCACACTCACAATGACACTGAAATGCCACCTTTAGTCATTGTATCCTTTAGAACCCTTATACAAAAAAAAAAAAAAAAACATTAAATTATTTAATTTTTATTGAAAATATACTGAAAATATAATTAATATATTCAAATATATTGCAAAATATACAAGGAATTGCTGCTTTTCATATATTGAAAAATATATGAAACAGTTTACTTATCGTAATGCATGTAATTTTATATTCAGTAATATGCTTCATAATATATAGATGTACATGTGATAAAATAGGTTACTGTGTGTACCATATATATTCATATGTATATGGGAACATGTATGTACAATATATGTACTGAAATATGAGGAAAATACTGTATAATGATATATATATCCATGCATTTGTATTTATATATACTGTAGTGCATAAAGCAGTTATAAATGTCAAATCTCCTTTTCCACCCACCATGTAGGCATGAGTTCAACAAGTAATCCATCTGTCCAAAAATCAAAAACTTTTAATATTCACTGTGTGAATGTGTAAACACATTTTTCTTATTCTCAACTATCTTTATTTGTGTTCAAATATATGACAATTGTGGTTTTGAAATAATTTTATGAAATATTTTTGGTTAAAATTCAAAGCTCTGTCATGAAACTCTAGATGGCGAAGTCTGATAGGTCTAACTCAATCTGACATAATTACATCATTATCAAATGGCACAGCTGATTGGTTCTTTTTGCATCATCAGCCAATGAGTTGCTGCTAAACATTCAAATACTTGGCAATTGCTTGCTGTAGTAGTTGCAGCACGCCTCAGAAGCCCTCCACCTCCTCCAGCTCCACCTGTATAGATCTGCTACAGGTGATGTTATATATGGGGGTTATTTCATATATGTTATACAGTACTGTATATGCAGCAGCAGTATTTCCTACATGCTCACAGCAGTATGTTGTGGATGTATTGACAGTAGCAAGTCTCGGTACTTGCTTTGACACAGCAGCAGCAGATCTATTCCGCCATTACCAAACACATTAACATTGTCATGTACATTACCATGCAAATCACTCCGAGAGTTGTCATGACAACTATCGCTTTAATCACAAACTCGGTTGATCGGTTCAAAACAACCTGGCAGCAGAAGTGAGCACTTATGTGTATCGATGGCAGTTTTCAAATCCCATTCTTCAAGGAAGTCCTGAACCATTGAACGAGCACCAAAGAGATGAATAGGGCTGCTAACAGATATCTAAGGACTGCTGGATGAATTGGCATGAATTTGATATGACCATTATAACAGTTGAGAATTACAAAGTCTTCACAGTTATTACAAAGTCTGGGCATTTGGGCAGAAGCTTCCTCTGGTGGAAAAGAGGAGAAGCTGCAGACTAGTAATGAGTTACTGATGTGACTAATAGGAATTGGTAGTGGTTCTTTATAATGGTTGTTTTGAGACCAGTAAATAACTTCTGGTACAGGTTTATCATACAAACAAGTGGCAGAATAACACCTAAAGCAATTGGCTCATTAATATAATCCTCTGTGGCTTGACAGGTAATAGACTGGGATAGACTTTATTCTTGGGATGTGAACAGCTAGACAGGATCTTAATGAAAGCATGACATGTGAGGATGAAGCTGAGTAACCTTTACATTAGATCTCTGCAGACTACTTGGAAATGGTGGTTTTTATTATTTACCCACAGTAGTCTTTTAATAAATGTTTATTCACTTGCAATTTATTTGTGAAATCAAGCTGCATTATTTATGGCAGCTTGAATTGTCTTATTTGGTCTTAACTGTAAAAAAAAAATGTAATTTTTTTTAAAGGGAAAAAAAATACCCAAGAGAGGAACAAACAATCTTAAAATCCAAACAAATTCATCAATATGTGTTCAACTGTCCTGCCAACACAATCTCATAGTAAAACTCAACTTTGATGAGGTGCTCATTTTGATTGATTTTGTACAAAAACATACATTTATAAAAAAAAGAAAGCATGAAGGTCCACCCCTAAACATAACCATCACTGGGGCGTAAGCAGATAGCAAATTGGTGGCTCACATTGTGTGGCAAAAACAAAATAGTTACACATTTTCATGGGATCTGTTGGTCCTGCTGCTGTATGACAGTGAATTCCACATTAAAGTGAGCAGGGATGAACATATGTAACCCTAGTTCCCAGAGGGCGTGGGAGCACACCTTTAGCGTGACCACGCTCTGAATCATGTGTGTAATCAGTCCAATGGATGGACGAGACATCACGGACAGGGTGACGTAGCGACCAGGAAGCTATAAAAGCACATGCGGTGGAAACAGCTGCAGCTTCTGGTAGAATGAGGGAAGAGCTCGCAGGGATACCGGAAGTATGGCAGGAGACGCAGCATCTCGTTCCCTCGGGGAACTAGGGTTACATATGTAACCTTGAGGCGTTCCCCTTCAGAAATTCGAGCTGAGTCGCCTGAGTATGCCCACGCCGCCAGATTTTCAAGTCCTTGCATAGTATGTACTCAGCACAACTACGGCAAAAGGACGGAGGAACCAGGAGCGGTATGAACATCGAGGTCGCAGAACCTGATGAAGGTGAGCGCCGTAGACCAACCCGCAGCGTTACAAATATCCTGCATAGCCACACCCGACAGGAAGGGCTTGGAAGCCACCACGCTTCAGGTGGAATGAGCCTTGACCCCCAAGGGCGAGGGGAGACCAGAGGACTCATAGGACATGGAGATGGTATCAACGATTCACAGACTGAGGGTCTGCTTATAACAGACAAATAATTGGTCAGACTTCCTCCACACGGCAGCTCTGTCGATCTCTGCTTGCACTGGACACATACAGTTAAGCTTCTGCTGGTCAGGCTCCCAAAAGGGAGGAGGACAGAAGGCCTGTAGTATGACGGGCCGTGGCTCCGAGGAGGGCACTTTAGGGACATACCCCAGCCTGGGGAATAGAAAAGCTTTGGCCAGGCCAGGCGCAAAGTCTAGGAAGGAGCGATGAGATGGCTAATAGGAAGACAGTCTTAAGTGTCAGATCTCAATCTGAAACCTCCTCTAATGTTTCAAAAGGAGGTTTGCAGAGAGCCTCCAAGACCATGGCCAGGTCCCACGGGGGGACACAAGAGCGTACCGGTGGCCTCAGCCTCAGCGCACCATGGAGGAAACGTGTCACCAGGGGGTGTCTTCCCAAAGACTGACCACCAAGAAGGGAGGCAGAACGCAGACCTCCCTGGTGGTTGATGTAAGAGACCACCACTGTGTTGTCAGTGAGCACCAACACATGATGGCCTCTCAGGTCTGGGTGGAAGTGTTTCAGTGCTTGAAACATGGCCAACATCTCCAGGCAGTTGATGTGCAATGTAAGATGACAGCCGCTCCACAGACCGCGGGCAGGGTGGCCACTCATGGCTGCACCCCAACCGGTAAGGGACGCGTCCATCATTAACGTTACGCGACGACAAGGAGCTCACAGCACCAGGCCCTGTGACAAGAACCAAGGTTTCTTCCACATGTCTAAGGCACGAAAGCATCGCCGCGTGACCTTGATCAAGTGAAGCGGATTTCCCCTCGGGGAAAACCCCTTGGTCTTGAGCCACCACTGTAGGGGTCTCATGTACAACAGGTCAAAAGGTATCACGTTGGACGCAGCTGCCATCAGACCCAACAGATTTTGAAATTGCTTGACAGTGAGTGACCGGCCTTCTCTGACTCTCACAACTGCAGCGAGGATCGACTCGATCCAAGCAGGAGACAGCTGTGCCTGCATCGTGGTCGAATCCCACACCACGCCCAGATAAGTGGTCATCTGTGATGGAGAAAGCACACTTTTCTTGGCGTTTAGTCTTAAGCCCAACTCTTTCATATGGGTGAGAACGACATCTCAATGCCGAACCACCGTCTGCTCCGATTGAGCTAGAATCAACCAATCGTCGATATAGTTGAGTATGCGGATGCCCTGGAGTCGCAGTGGAGCCAGAGTACCATCCACACACTTTGTGAAAGTTCAGGGTGAGAGTGCAAGGCCGAACGAAAGAACCCGACATTGGTAAGCTTCACCCTCGAAAGCAAACCTCAAGAACTTCCTGTGTTGAGGAAGGATGGAGACATTTTTTTGATTTTTTTTTTTGGCGGTCTCTTTCATGGCATGGAGAGACAAATCAGCAGTTCGCCGGAAAATCATCGGCTTTAACTTCCTCACACTCATCTAGCTCTTTTAGCAGGTCCGCTTGGTATGCCTGTAATACAGCCATCGTGTGAAGGCATACAATAGCCTGACCTGCCGCTGTGTACCCTTTGCCCACCAGCGCTGAAGTGGTACGAAGCGGTTTGGTGGGCATTGCCGGAGCTTTTAGGAACGATGCCACGCCCGGAGACAGATAGCCTGCAAGCATCTGTTTAACCCGGGGCATCGCCCTATAACCGCGCTCATTTAGTCCCACAATGCTGGAATAATCGACTAACGATGGACTAAAGAGGCGGGCCGAGAATGGTCCGAGTTTCTTTTGGTCGGTTCTGCCTGCTTCTCGGCGGGGCCATTCAAGATTTAATTTGGCCACAGCGCAAGTTATCAGCTCCACAAGCTCCTCATACTGGGCAGACTGAGAGGGTTCGTCGATGCTCTCGACATCGCCCCCCTTGGAGGACGATAATCTGAACGTCAAGCCCTCGCCTCGGGGGGAAGAAACCGCTCCCTCGGAGTGTGCTGCCGAACCCTGGGAGGGGGCGCTGGATCTGCTGGTCGAGGAAGAAGAAAAGAAAAAAAAAACTCACCCGTATCCATTCCCTCCACCAGATCCATCTGCGATCCCCACGACTGTTGCCGCCGCTCTCCCTCGAGAGCTGACTCAGAGTGCTTCGCTCCCAAGCAAACAATGCAAAGGCTAAGTGTATACCCGCCCGTGATGTAAAGAGGGCAGGGAGGAACACAGCCTAAACTGATGCTTGCTTTTATCATGCCCACCCTTGGACTTGTCTTTTGCTTTTGGCATTGCTGCTTTGTTTGTTATAGTGACAGACAACAGCACGAAAGCATCGCCGCGTGACCTTGATCAAGTGAAGCGGATTTCCCCTCGGGGAAAACCCCTTGGTCTTGAGCCACCACTGTAGGGGTCTCATGTACAACAGGTCAAAAGGTATCACGTTGGACGCAGCTGCCATCAGACCCAACAGATTTTGAAATTGCTTGACAGTGAGTGACCGGCCTTCTCTGACTCTCACAACTGCAGCGAGGATCGACTCGATCCAAGCAGGAGACAGCTGTGCCTGCATCGTGGTCGAATCCCACACCACGCCCCCACCCTTGGACTTGTCTTTTGCTTTTGGCATTGCTGCTTTGTTTGTTATAGTGACAGACAACAGTAAATAAGACACACACAGAGCGCTTCGCTGAATGACAGAAGCTGCCGCTGTTTTCACCACACGTGCTTTTATAGCTTCCTGGTAGCTACATAACCTATTCGGTGATGTCTCGCCCATCCATTGGACTGATTACACACGTGATTCAGAGCCTGGTCACGCTGAAGGCATTTCCAAAGTGTCTCGATGCAGCTCGAGTTCCTGAAGGGGAACCAATCAGAGCACCCAGAATTCAACAGACTGGCTTGCCTTGTTTATACAAGGAAAGGCAATCTGAGCAATAGAGGGGGTAATATTTAAATGGGTCATGAACTGCCTTTGTTTTTTATTTTGTAGTAATCAAATTACATTACTTAGTAACGCGTTACTGCCCAACACTGGAAGGCAGGCAATGCAAACACTGTTTTTCCACAGCATGGCACTGCACGGCATCTTGTATTCAGAGTGATCTTTATCCTTTGGTTTCTGCTTAGATCTGTGTGTTCTGTCTGTAGAGCTCAGAGACAGGATTGCTTCAAGCCACACATCTGGGGAAAAGGTCATAATAAAATTCTGCTGCATTGAAGGTTCACAGAAGAATGTAGCCTCCATAATCCTTAATGGAAGAAGTTTGAAAAAAACAGGACTCTTCGTAGATCTGGCCTCCTAGCCAAACTGAGCAATCGATGGAGAAGGACTTTGGTTAGAGTGGTGATCAAAAACCTGATGGTCACTCTAGTTGAGCTCCATGATCATATGTGGAGATAGGAGAAACCTACAGAAGGACAAACATCACAGCAACACTCCACCGATCTGGGCTTTACGGCAGTGTGGCAAGGCTCAATCCTCTCCTCAGTGAAGACACATGAAAACGCACTTGAAATTTGCAAAAAAAAGAAAAAAAAAAAGCACATAAAGGACCCTCAGACTGTGAGAAACAAGATTCTCTGGTCTGATGAACCTCAGTTCCAAGCATCATGTTTGAAGGAAACCAGCTCTGCTCATCACCTGCAGAGTACCATCTTAAAAGTAAAGTGTGCTGGTAGCAGCCTCATGCTGTGGGGCTGTTTTTCAGTGGCAGGGACTGAGGGACTCGTCAGAGTAGAAGAAAAGCTCAATGCACCAAAATATAGAGGTAGCTTTAATGAAAACCCAGTCCAGAGCATTCAGAACCTCAGACTGGGCAGAAGGTTTACCTTCCAACAGGACAATGACCCTAAGCACACAGCAAGAGTGGCTTATAGACAACTCTGTGAATGTCCTTGAGTGGCCCAGCCAGAGCCTGAGCATGAACCCAATCAAACATTTCTGAAGAAACCTGAAAATGTGCGTCTGTCCCCTCTAACTCTAGCACTTTCTATTCTATTTTAATTCTACTTTATCTATATTTATCCTTTTTTATTCATTTAAAAAAACAACTAAAAACAAACACTAGCTTTCTATTTTTTCTATTCTATCTACTTGTTTTTCTTTGTGTGTGTGTATGTGTGTGTGTGTATAATATATATACACTGAACAAAATTATAAACGCAACACTTTTGTTTTTGCCCCCATTTGTAATGAGTTGAACTCAAAGATCTAAGACTTTTTCTATGTACACAAAAGGCCTATTTCTCTCAAATATTGTTCACAAATCTGTCTAAATCTGTGTTAGTGAGCACTTCTCCTTTGCCAAGATAATCCATCCACCTCAAAGGTGTGGCATATCAAGATGCTGATTAGACGGCATGATTATTGCACAGGTGTGCCTTAGGCTGGCCACAATAAAAGGCCACTCTAAAATGTGCAGTTTTATCACACAGCACAATGCCACAGATGTCGCAAGTTCTGAGGGAGCGTGCAATTGGCATGCTGACTGCAGGAATGTCCACCAGAGCTGTTGCACGTGAATTGAATGTTCATTTCTCTACCATAAGCTATCTCCAAAGGCGTTTCCGAGAATTTGGCAGTACATCCAACCGTCCTCACAACCACAGACCACGTGTAACCACACCTGCTGCTACCGAGTACAAGTACCGAGACTTGCTACTGCCAATACATCCACAACATGTTGCTGTGAGCATGTAAGAAATATTGCTGTTGCAAATATAACATACTTGAAATAACCCCTCACAAAGCAGGAGACATAGAAGGGACAATATAAGCCAAACAAGAACAAAACACCCCCCAACAAGCAGATCTATCGCCAAGACATATGTACTGGTGCTGCTCCGAAGAGCCATGTGAACCGCATGTATTACTATCTATGTGTTCCTGGGCTACCACGCTGACCGGCTTAACGCTAGTGGCCTATGACTATGTGAGCCTTGGCTACCACGCCGACCGGCTTAACAATAGTGGCCTATGACTATGTGAACCTTGGCTACCAAGCCGACCGGCTTAACAATAGTGGGCTATGACTATGTGAGCATGGGCTACCACACTGACTGGCTTAACTCTAATTTGACGCACACTATGTGTAATGTTTAATTTAACAAATGGATATACGTTGCAATCCGATAGATGAGACCCCAGCATCCACCTGAGCAAATGTCATAATTTAGTCATTTAATATCTGCTATTACTTTCTACACTTCATCAGTCCCAGCGGCAGCATAACAGCTCGTTAATTTGTGTATGTGCAATGATGAGATGGACAAAGTTAGCCAATGCATGCCATTTTACTCTCTCGTGCAGATAAAAGTTGTCAAAGTTACAGTGCACAAAAACCCCTGGATGGACTGACCTGGATGAACTGAAATAAAAGCAGAATAAATGTTCTTTCTCCGTTTTTTTTTAAATACACAGCACAGCGAGAGCACACGTCGCACAAGCACATTTCTCCGAACTACACTACCCATAATGCATTTCACTCAGATCTAACTGTTACAGCTGTAGATAGTGATCTTCAGCGTCTCCCGCAACACTGTCATTGAAATGACTGCGATAAGCACGTGCTTCTGACGCAGCTGAAATCAACCGCACACTCATCATAATGAAAACATCGACCTTAGAAATAACGAACGTGAACACTGGGATAATCGCCGATGTATATGGCAAACCCCCGTTGAATGCATACACATTAATGTTTATTTAATTTAACCTGTTTCATGTCCGTTACTATCGGCGTGTCCTCAGAGCAATTACATATGCTCTAAACTGCGTTTTGTTCTAGCTGTATAAACACAGATGCTAAATGCTGCTGCTAATATGCTTAATATTCGCTCCTGCATACAATGCAAACTGCTAACATGACACTTAGTTTAAACTTGATTATGGTTGCTCATTTTTTAATTAAATTAGGCAGACCACACAATACACACAGCGATATGGATTAGAAGAGCATTCACTTATCTTAGATGTTGATTTCGCTCTTCTGAAGCAAGCTGCAACTGTCAGGCAAGCACTAGTCATATATTTGAATGTTGAGCAGCGAGCTCATTGGATACAGGAGAGAACCAATCAGCTGTGTGATAATGTACCATGTGATAATGATGTCATTGGGTCAGATTGAGTTAAACCTATCGAACTGCGCCATCTAGAGTTCCATGCCAGAACTCTGTATATATTAGGGCTGTAAAGCGATTAAAAGTTTTAATCTAAATATTTACATAATGTGGCGAATAATCTAACACATTCACACATCAAATTTAGCTGAGAAATTACTCCCAAAAGATAATTTAAAGTCATTGTTGTGTAAAGCATCAAATAGACATTAAAAAAAAGTAGCTTCAGCAAGAAATATTTTGTTTGATTCAACATAAAATTTACCGTACATACTCTTTTGGACATAGGGGTAAGTAAATGATGACTACATTTTCATTTTTGGGTGGGTGAACTATACCTTTATTTTTTATTATTATTATCATTACTATGGAAATATGAAATTATTTCTTGAATGAAATAATACTCTAAATAACAAACTAAAACTGCCAGTAGGTTGTGGTAAATGTCTTAATGATTCATTCATTCTTTTGATTCATTCAAATGGCTGCTGAAAATCCCTGCATTCCATTCGGAAGGGCCCATCCCTATGCCCTTATCCCTTCAAAGGGTTTACCCTCCGGAGTGAGAGCTTTGAAGGGTTGAAGAGAGTAGGGGTCAAAAA
>NW_015536464.1:489387-500226 GCF_001515605.1 Sinocyclocheilus anshuiensis | reverse complement strand
GCTTAACGCTAGTGGCCTATGACTATGTGAGCCTTGGCTACCACGCCGACCGGCTTAACAATAGTGGCCTATGACTATGTGAACCTTGGCTACCAAGCCGACCGGCTTAACAATAGTGGGCTATGACTATGTGAGCATGGGCTACCACACTGACTGGCTTAACTCTAATTTGACGCACACTATGTGTAATGTTTAATTTAACAAATGGATATACGTTGCAATCCGATAGATAAGACCCCAGCACCCACCTGAGCAAATATCATAATTTAGTCATTTGATAACTGCTGTTACTTTCTCCACTTCATCAGTCCCAGCTGCAGCGTAACAGCTTGTTAATTCATGTTTGTGCAATGATGAGACGGACAGAGTTAGCCAATGCATGCCATTTTACTCTCTCGTGCAGATAAAAGTTGTCAAAGTTACAGTGCACAAAAACCCCTGGATGGACTGACCTGGATGAACTGAAATAAAAGCAGAATAAATGTTCTTTCTCCGTTTTTTTTTAAATACACAGCACAGCGAGAGCACACGTCGCACAAGCACATTTCTCCGAACTACACTACCCATAATGCATTTCACTCAGATCTAACTGTTACAGCTGTAGATAGTGATCTTCAGCGTCTCCCGCAACACTGTCATTGAAATGACTGCGATAAGCACGTGCTTCTGACGCAGCTGAAATCAACCGCACACTCATCATAATGAAAACATCGACCTTAGAAATAACGAACGTGAACACTGGGATAATCGCCGATGTATATGGCAAACCCCCGTTGAATGCATACACATTAATGTTTATTTAATTTAACCTGTTTCATGTCCGTTACTATCGGCGTGTCCTCAGAGCAATTACATATGCTCTAAACTGCGTTTTGTTCTAGCTGTATAAACACAGATGCTAAATGCTGCTGCTAATATGCTTAATATTCGCTCCTGCATACAATGCAAACTGCTAACATGACACTTAGTTTAAACTTGATTATGGTTGCTCATTTTTTAATTAAATTAGGCAGACCACACAATACACACAGCGATATGGATTAGAAGAGCATTCACTTATCTTAGATGTTGATTTCGCTCTTCTGAAGCAAGCTGCAACTGTCAGGCAAGCACTAGTCATATATTTGAATGTTGAGCAGCGAGCTCATTGGATACAGGAGAGAACCAATCAGCTGTGTGATAATGTACCATGTGATAATGATGTCATTGGGTCAGATTGAGTTAAACCTATCGAACTGCGCCATCTAGAGTTCCATGCCAGAACTCTGTATATATTAGGGCTGTAAAGCGATTAAAAGTTTTAATCTAAATATTTACATAATGTGGCGAATAATCTAACACATTCACACATCAAATTTAGCTGAGAAATTACTCCCAAAAGATAATTTAAAGTCATTGTTGTGTAAAGCATCAAATAGACATTAAAAAAAAGTAGCTTCAGCAAGAAATATTTTGTTTGATTCAACATAAAATTTACCGTACATACTCTTTTGGACATAGGGGTAAGTAAATGATGACTACATTTTCATTTTTGGGTGGGTGAACTATACCTTTATTTTTTATTATTATTATCATTACTATGGAAATATGAAATTATTTCTTGAATGAAATAATACTCTAAATAACAAACTAAAACTGCCAGTAGGTTGTGGTAAATGTCTTAATGATTCATTCATTCTTTTGATTCATTCAAATGGCTGCTGAAAATCCCTGCATTCCATTCGGAAGGGCCCATCCCTATGCCCTTATCCCTTCAAAGGGTTTACCCTCCGGAGTGAGAGCTTTGAAGGGTGTAGGGGACCAAACAACTATTTCTTGAAGTGCCCTTCTGCGTCATCATCCTCAAAGGATCATGGGGGCCCAAAGTGTCCATCAGTTGTACCTTTCGAAATCCTTCATTCCGAAGGGCCCTTTGAAGTGGCTAGTTTTGAGCACTTCAGTTTGGAACAACCCTTAAATATGGGGGCCATGATTGTTTTCACTCCAATGTGCCTTACGGAGGGTGATATATTCTGTTTGGTGATATATCCCGTTTGGAATGCACCGAATTCTATAAGAATGGTCCATTGAATCATTAGGCTTGTTTGACTTAAAGTGGATTATCACCATCAGACCGATCGGTGTATGACATCAAAGTACCGTGAGAGCAATTAGAGAGCAGATGGCTTCTTATGCTTTTCAATCACTCTCGCCGTACTTTGAAGTCACACACCGATCAATCTGTGCAGCGCCACTTCAAATCCAACGAGCCTAATGGTTCAGCCAATTCGTTCAAAATGTGGATTAAGAAATGAAATGCCCTGTCTGTTGCTTGGAGATGAACAGTTCTGCTTTGTCTTTATGTTTGTTGGCAGAATTGAGCAAAGCAGACAACACTGTGTCTAAAATAACATAATATTAACTTCTTATTTACTGAACTGCTGTATAAGATCAGTATCACATTTGCACTCGCACAACACTTGTGTGATATTGCACTTATTGCTCATGTGATATTGCTTAACTATAACATACAATGTAAATATGAGACAAAAACTCAAACAGGGGCATTTTTGCCCCATATCTTTAATTTTAGAGACATTCTAACTACACTATCTGCTCTCTCTCTCTCTCTCTCTCTCTCTCTCTCTATATATATATATATATATATACTGTATACTGTATATACACAGTATATTCAGCCAGATCCATATACATTTGGACATGGGCACAATTTTTATAATTTTTTCTGCTGACCAAAACATATTCAAGTTACACTTATATAATTATATAATGAATATGGACTTAAATTGCACATTCTGAGCTTTAATTTGAGGGTATTCTCATCAAAATTGGAGGACAGGTTAAGGAATTACAGCTCTTTAATATGTACCTCCCCCCTTTTTCAAGGGACCATAAGTAATTGGACAATTGACTCAAAAGCTGTTTCATGGACAGGTGTGGGCTTTTTTTTCATTATTTCTACATCAGTTAAGCAGGTAAAAGGTCTGGAGTTATCATGCGGTCAAAGGATCTCTCCATACAAGTGAAACAGACCATTTTTAGGCTTCAAAAACAAAACAAATCCATCAGAGAGATAGCAGGAACATTAGGAGTGGCCAAATCAACAGTTTGGTACATTCTGGGGGAAAAAAAGAATGCACTGGTGAGCTCAGCAACATAAAAAGGACAACAGCGGTGGATGATCAGAGGATCCACTCCATGGTAAAGAAAAACCCTTTCACAACATCCAGCCAAGAGAAGAACACTCTCCAGGAGGTAGACGTCTCACTGTCAAAGTCTACAATCAAGCGAAGACTTCACCAGAGCAAATACAGAGGGTTCACCACAAGGTGCAAACAAGTCCAGATTAGACTTAAACACATCTAATAAAGCCAGACCACTTCTGCAAAAGCATTCTTTGGGTGGCTGAAATTAAGATCAACCTGTACGGGAAGAAAAAAGTATGGAGAAGGCTTGGAACAGCTCATGATCCAAAGCATCCAACATCATCTGTGAAACACGGTGGATGAGTATAATGCATGAGCATGCATGGCTTCCCGTGGCACTGGGTTACTGGTGTTTAGTTATGATGTTACAGAAGACAGAAGTAGCCGGATGAATTCTGAAGTGTATTGGAATATACCGTCTGCCCAGATTCAGCCAAATGCAGCAAAGTTGATTGGATGGCGCTTCAAAGTACAAATGTACGATGACGCAAAACATACCGCAAAAGCATCCCAGGAGTTTTTGAAGGTAAAAAAAGTGAAATATTCTGCAATGGCCAAGTCAATCTCCTGATCTCAACCTGATTGAGCATGCATTTCACTTGCTAAAGACAAAACTAAAGGCAGAAAGACCCACAAACAAACAACAACTGAAGTCAGCTGCAGTAAAGGCCTGGCAAAGCATCACAAAGGAGGAAACCCAGTCTCCGGTGATGCCCGTTAGTTCTAGACTTATGGCAGTCATTAGACCGATTCGGACGGTAATTGTTTCTCATATGGACGTCTGTAAAAAAGGGCTGAGACTGTAGAATGTCCCCAATGCATAAAAAACTCACATACCCACACACACAGGCACACACACACACAAACACACACATGGCACACACACTCCCATTGAAACACATTATATTATTTATTATGTTTCTGCTGGGAAATGACTGTCATTTTGAATTATTTTTTTATTTAAAACAGTTAAATGTTTATATCATATTTATATTTTTAAATTGATATTTTATATTTATTACATATTTATGAAACTGTATGAATATGCATGTGTTTGGATTAAAATTCAGTATCAATTTCATTTTTTTTTACAAAATATAGTTTTTTTTAATGTTTTAATATACTGTATATCTGAAAGCCTTGAGATATATCTGAAAGCTTAATGAAGCCTCAAGTTGGTGTAGTTTTATTTTTCCCCACCAGATGGCATCAGAGACACTCAGTGACCTAGGTCCTGATGGATTATCATGTTTAAAGTATAAATATGCAGAAATTGTGTCTTTTTTTTTTTGGTGGAGTGTAACATATATAAAAATATGTTAATAATAAATAAAACCTACATAAAAAAAATATATATAAAAAAATATATAAAAATGGACCAATATAAGCTTTCTGGACCAAAAATAAAATTAGTGTAATTTTTGTCCTTCAGGTCATTTTGTCCCGCAAGGGATACTTTTGTTATAGGTTCGGGAGGGACGGATGAGGTTAAAAATACTTATTATTATGTAAAATGTATTCTTATTATTCCAAGCATATTTTATAATTTATAATCCTATTTATTATTTGATTATTTAAATCTCCTTTTTAAAAATAGGACAATAGACATGCTGTAGTTGTATATAATTATACACAATATAGTTATGTATATATCTGTTTATAATACACATTTTAAAATTGTATTGCGTACCTGCTGCTACCATAATAAAGACCATTTTGAATGTTTACATGCTTTTCTTCTTTTTCTGCTCCCAGTCGCTGTGGTTGAGTAGTTATGAAGTATTGTTCTTTTAAATACTTTCCAGCATTTCAGAAATAAATATGTATGCAAATTACACCGAAGTACAACAGTTACTGTTCGGTGTTCGGGAGTGCTCAAAAAGGGTTTAAACACTGAATTTTTAATCGATTTCTTCTCGTAAACTCAGAGATGTGGATTCGGATGGTAATTAAATTACCACACGACCTTGGTGTTTGTCAAAAACAGTAGGTAATTCGGCCAGGGATTTTTACAGGGGTGGTAAGAAATAAACACTGACATTCTGGATTCAGATGGCAATTAAATCACCGACTACCCCCTGTAAATGGTGAAAATCACTTACGTGATTATATTTATTTGTCCAATTACATTTGACCCCCTGAAAATGGGGGTACTGTGTATAAAAATGGTTGTAATTCCTAAGCATTTTATGTTTTAATATATTTTTTGTTCAACCCCTTGAACCCCTACACTTCAATTTAATCTTGATTGTTTTATTTTTAGTTCTAGTCTGGCGGCATACAGAGCCGAATTTATGAAAATTGTGCCAGTGTCCAAATATATATGGACCTAACTGTATGTGTATATATATATATATATATATCGGCATCGACATCCTTCCGTCTTCAGGAGACGATGGTGTGGCTTCCAATTTGATGAAATTCCATCTATCTGCACCTTCACAAGCCCAATTCCTGAATGGCAATCTCTGCTGCATTTTCTGCAGATGAACGATGATGATGCCAGCTGAGGCTGCAGTTGCTTTTCCTTCCTCTTGGCTCTCTTTGCGGCAAGGTTTTTATTCCTGGTTTCCTCAGCTTTCTGTACGCCCTGTCTAACAACGAAATGCCAGTTGCACAGTCGTGGACGTCCAATTAGTCGTGAGTCCTCTGCCAGTTCGCCATACAATAGGTCCCTGGGTATGTGGCCAGGGCCCATTCTCCTGACGTGGCCGAGCCAACGAAGTCACGTCTTACTAAGTATGGCAGACATGCTTCATATGCCGGCGCATTCCAGAACCTCTGTGTTAGGCACTTGTGTGCCACCTTGGCGATCCTGCCATTTATCTCCACATCGATGGAAAGAGAGCTGGAGATGGTAGACCCGAGGTAGGTGAAGTTCTCAACAACTTTTAGGTTGTACCCATCAATGGCGATGGTTGGAGGGGAGTCTTTTTCCTGGGCCATGATGTCGGTTTTCTTAAGGCTGATAGTCAGTCCAAACTCCTTGCAGGCGTAGGAGAAGCGACTGACAAGCTGCTGCAGGCCATCTTCGGTATGGGATGTCAAAGCTGCGTCATTGGCAAAGAGCATCTCGCGGATGAGTACCTCTGTGACTTTAGTCTTGGCACGGAGACGAGCGATGTTGAATAGCTTGCCGTCAGCCCTGGTGTGGATATAAACTCTCTCGCTGCAGTCCTTAAAGGCGTACTGGAGGAGCATGGAGAAGAAGATGCCGAAGAGCGTCGGCGCGAGGACACAACCTTGTTTGACTCCGCTACTGATGAGGAAGGACTCAGATGTTGCGCCATTGAAACAAACCGTGCTGCGCATGTTATCATGAAACGGTGATGACAGCCAGCAGTTGTGGGGGGCAGCCGATCTTCTGCAGAAGCCTGAATAGACCGCTTCTGCTAACCCGATCGAATGCTTTCGTAAAGTCAATTAAAGCAACGTAGAGTGGCATCTGCTGCTCTCGACACCTCTCCTGCAGCTGGCGTAGTGAGAAGATCATGTCTACAGTTGACCGGCCGGATCTGAAGCCACACTGGGACTCTGGGTAGATGCGGGAGGCTAGAATATGCAGGCGCACCAGGGTAACACGGGTGAATGCCTTGCCAACAATATTGAGGAGGGAGATGCCCTGGTAGTTGTTGCAATCGCTGCAATCTCCTTTGTTCTTGTACACAGTGACGATAGCATCACACATATCCTGGGGGATATGGGCCCTGACCCCAGCATAGGCAAAGGGGTTTGTGCAGGGGCTGAAGCAGCACCGCTTTGCCATTTTTCAAGGCTTCTGGTGGGATGCCGTCACTCCCGGGGGCCTTCCCACAAGCGAGGCAGTCAATGGCTTTACTGAGCTCTTCCAGGGTAGGTGGAGTGTCCAGCTCTTCCATGACTGGCAGATCTGGGATGGCGTCCAAGGCGGTATCAGTGACAATGTTGCATACAGTTTGTGCCCAACCCAGCGCTGCAACTGCTTCTCTTGATCTGTGATGACTTCGCCTGTCCTGGACTTGAGTGGAGCAATCTTGGTGGTTTTGGGGCCTATCGCCTTCTTTATGCCTTCATACATGCCCCTTGCATCTCCAGTATCAGCAGCTGTCTGTATGTTGCTGCAGAGGTTTAGCCAATATGTGTTGGCTAAGTGGCGGGCGGTTTGCTGGGCATTTCTCCTGAGTGCTTCCAGTGTACTAGGGCAGGGCGACACCTTGTAAGCCAGAAGGGCCTTCCTCTTCGCCTCAGTCACGGGCTCCATTTCCTGGCCTCGTACTAATCGGCACTCTTACTCTCCTTCTTCCCGTAGGCTGTGATGGCTATTTTGTACAGTGTCTCGGAGATGGGACCACTTGGAGTCAATGGCGTCATCAATAGATGACTCCTTGGTGAGAGCCTCCTGTAAGTTCCTAACTAACTGCTGTGTCTTCTCTGGGTTACTTGCACAGCAAGTGTTGATACGTGGGCGGCCGTTTTTCTTGGAGTGATACAGCTTCTTCAGTGCAACTCGCACCTTGCTGGCCACAAGCGAATGGTCCGTTTCGCAGTCGGCACTGTTGTAACTGCAGGTGAGGAGGATACTACCAAGTTCCGCATGACTGGTGATGACGAGGTCTAGCTGGTGCCAGTGGCTGGACTGCGGGAGCCTCCAAGACACCTGATGGATCTCCTTGCATTTGAAGAAAGTGTTTGTCACGCAGAGGCCACACATCTCCAGCATACACTGACAGTTCTCATTGATCTTACCCCTACCATGAAGACCTAGGCAGGTAGGCCAGGATTCATGGTCGGCTCCCACTCTAGCATTGAAGTCACTGAGCAGGTAAAGCCCTTCAGTGCTGGGGATTCTGGATATTGTTTCATCCAGTGCCTCGTAGAACTGGTCTTTCTCCTCTGATGTGGAGCAGAGAGTTGAAGCATACACGCTGATGATATTTGCTGGGCCAGAGGATGTTGGCAGGTGGAGTGCAAGTATCCTCTCCGTGCCTGATGATGGAGGTTCAATGAAGGCGACGAGTGTGTTCTTGACAGCGAAGCCGACACCATGCTGCCTTGGTTCGTCTGAAGACTTCCCTTGCCAAAAGAAGGTGTAGCTTGCTTCCCTGATGTGACCACTGTTGGCCAGTCAGGTCTCCTGTAGACAGGCAATGTCAACATTCAGTCAAGAGAGTTTCCTGTCGATGACGGCAGTCTTACATGCATCGTCAACCTGCTGCAGGTCAGCAGTAAAACCAGGGCACAAGGTCCTGACATTCCAGCTTGCAAAACAAAGAGCTGGGGTCTTCTTTCTTAGAGTATTTTTGCCTGGTGCAGAAGATGTGGCCCGCTTGTTGAGATAGCTCTCGAAGCTCCACGCACCCAGTGAAGCAGGCAGGCCATGGCGGGACAGCACCTTACTGGATGGGGGCTGCCCAGCTTGGGCAGGCGGTAGCTGTCCAATGAGATGCAATGATGTCTTCCACCGTCGGAAGTGGCCCATGGCACTCATTTCCTACGATAATCAGATAAGTTTATCACCGGTAACTGCCACTTCCCGTGTTGTGTCGACACCTTGCGGTGTCGCTGGATTGTCCTCTCCAGTGGAGCCACAAGGTCTGGGCAGGGTAATATGGACAATCAGCTGTTGCCCATGCAGCAGACTCCCCCTCTCCACGCAGCTGGTGTATCGAAGGGAAGGACAGAAGTCGATACAGCTAGGCACCAGGAGCATCTCAGGAGTTGCCAGAATGACATCGAATACAATGTCAGACTGCCTTGGGGACTCCGTCTCCGGATTTGATATCGGGGTTTACTCCCCTAGCCTTTCCCATGGATGGGTAAAGCCGCAAGGCAGCGGAGGTTTGAAATCAGAGTTTACCTTCTCCTAAATGATCGGCCATCCAAGGCTAAAGAGTCCCATCTGCCCGAAGCAACTGGTTAAGGTGCCAGTTACCTGCCTTCCCCCTTTCTCTTGTTAGTAGAAAAATGTGGTCCGCCGGGCTTAGAAGCCAAGCCATATAATATATATATAAACTACATCTAATGTATATTAGTGCTAATAATGTCTGATTTCACCAGGTGTATTGAGTGTAGATTTATGTGGGAAAAAAGTAATTTAAAGCAGTTTAACATAAGGCAGCAACATTGCAAAAACCTATATATAACTACATCTAATGTATATTAGTGCTAATGATGTCTGATTTCACCAGCATAGATTACATTTAAATACCATTTTTATTGGATATATCTGTTTTTCATATTTTCAGTGAATGCAATCACTGATATTATAAATTGTATAAATGCATAAGTTACAAAATAGACATATATTATAATATACAAAAATACTAACAAAATAGTTACAAGAATAGAATGATATAATTGATACATTTTAAAATATTCAAAATGTACAGTATCAAATTTTTTTTTAAAACTTGCTACGTGTACTGCATTAAGATAACTGAGACTTGTTAAAGCACTTTCGTATCATTGCTCTTTTGTTGAATTTTATTGTTTCTATTGTCCTCATTTGTAAGTCGCTTTGGATAGAAGCGTCTGCTAAATGTCTAAATGTAAATGTATAAGTATCATAACGCTATTATTTTTTTCTGATACTCTAAAATTGTGTCCAACACAATTATGTATTTTCAGCAAAGCAGGATTATGAATATTTCTATGCTGGTGACACCATTGCCTTGTACATGTGGGACATGGACCATAATTTCAGCAATTATGCACAAACATATTCACAGGTAATTGTACTTTTACTGTCACTAACACTAAGAACATGAGTACATCATGATTATTGGTATGTTTTCACTGCAAAGCAACACACACATACATACACACACACACACACACACAAAACCTGCGAATACTGCTGCAATTTTTGAGAAAAAAATGCAGCAAGTATAGGACTGCTATCAAGTATAGTCTAACACTGCAGGGTTTTAAGAAAGAGAGATTAAATAAAATGCAATTTGCATTTTCAGAGACACCATCACCCAGCTCTTCAGTATCTTACACATTCATGTTGGATCTGACACAATTTATACATTCCTATTTTCTTCATCTTCAGTTTGACATCTAAGAAGATGTGTGTAAATCCTCTGCTGCACATTTCTGAACACCTGCTCAGTGGTAATTGGTGCTGCGGTCATCATCATGAATGAGGACACCAGCAGCAGGTCAAGGTACCTCAGAGAGGTCATGTTATTGGCGCTGCAGGGGAAACATTTCATCTCTACTTCATGTGAACGCTGATGTCTGACAGAGTCTCATTCATCTCCACAGGTGTCTGGTGTGGGAGGTGTTTAACTGACAGCTGCCAGCAGTTCTAGAATAACCACGGCTTAATGTAGAATGATACAAAGAGTATTCTTTTCTTCAAGAATCAAAGGCATGTAGAAAACCTTCAAAGCTGAAATCCTTTTACAGAAATGGCCCAATATTACTCAAGACATTAATCACGCTCTTCAGATCATTCTGAAGAGTGTGAACATTCATGAATAGAGATCCATTACAAACATTCATGAATAGACATGCACACAAAACACTATGACCTAAAGAAAGAAACATGATCCAATCAGTGTACACAAACTCACTCATTAAGAGTGATATATATGTGTGTGTGTGTGTGTGTGTGTGTGTGTGTGCGTGTGTGTGTGTGTGGGGGGGC
>NW_015536464.1:479017-489321 GCF_001515605.1 Sinocyclocheilus anshuiensis | reverse complement strand
GCAATTTAGGCCTATTAAAAGTTTAACAAAAATTACATTCTTAGGGCCCAAATTCTGCGCTTTCTTTTTTTTTTTATTTAAATTTTTCTGTATTCCGTTTTAATGGTTTAATCAAAAACATATCTAATTAATTGAATTCATAAAAACAACTTAATTTATTAATTTGTATACAATAATAGGGCCCTATGAAATTTTAATTTGATTTACTTATTGTTTAGAAATAGTGTATTTTCATTTTTCTGGTAATCAAATGAAGGCGAAAATATTAATCTATCTTTTATTCCAATGAAAATTAAACAAACCCTTCAATTTTTGTACATTCAAAATGCTACACAACAGAAGTTTACTGTGTAACGAGCAATGTCACGGAATTCGTCAAATATTGAATGAATAAATCAAATGCAATTCAGTACACTTCAATCAAACCACGATATGGACTAGTGTATGTGAATATTAAATGGCAAAAATACTATTTAGCTACTACAGACGACAACCGCGAGCGTTGCGCGTGCTTAAATAGCAAACTAGCAAATGAAACGTGCGTCTGCGCCGTTCATTCCGTCACATTCCGCGTTACACAGTAAATTCTGTTTTTATGAATAGATTCCGGGATTCCGTCCCCATTTTATACATCGCCCTACTTTTCCTAAGAAGCACGTTCAACGCAGACGCACAGACGGTTGTCGTGGTAATGAACACCAGAGCAACCACTTGTGCGTCCGCACTGAACGCGCATCTCGCATATAAAAAGCATTTTAGGGGGCCCTTGGTTTTTGGGGGCCCAAGGCGGTCGCCTACCTTTGCCTAGTGGTTAAGTCCGCCTCTGTGCGTGTGTGTGTGTGTGTTAAGCATGTTGTATAAAATTGTTTTGAAATAGGGAAATTATATACATTTTTAGCATTATTTATTTAACCTCTTTAAAAGAAAACAAAGCATCATCTGTATGCAAAGTGACCCAAATTTGGTTGTTTGGCCACTTTAAATGTGTACAATTGAATTTACTCACGGAGCCACGTTGAAATCCCCATATATCTGAAAATTAACCATATAAGGCCTTAAAACTTAAGAAACCAAATAAAACGTTTCTTAAGAACTAAATTCTAGAAGAATATTAAGATCTTTAATACTTCTTCAGTTATAGCCATACAAACCTTGGGGAAAAACCACAAGAAGTGTTTCTTTCCCATTTTTGAACTGTCGCCACTGGCATATAATGCTGAAGTCAACAGATTTTACTAACAGACCTACCAATCTCTGTGAAAACAGCATAATGATGCTGCCATCTTTCTGAAGCCATTTCTAGCCCCTGTAATTTGGCTCCAAATCTCAGGTAAAAATTGTTAAAAAATTGTTGCTGAAAATTGTGACCACCATCTACAAAAGTACTTTTGACCTGAAATAAGATTTATCAGGATTTGTGTACTTTAACTCAAGTACGGGATTCATATATGTCCAGCACTGCTTGTTTGCACACAACGTGGTGAAAATATGTGATGCACAGCAATTAGCAAACCTGAACAAAGTGTTGGCTACAGCATTTCTAATGTGTGCTGCAGATAATTGGGATTCATACATGAAGTTCCTTCCTCGACTCACACTTTGTCTTCTCACTCTCCCTCATTATAACACAACTCTCTAATTCCGCTACTGCGTACGAAAAAAACTAGACTTCTGTCAAGACTGAATCAATGCAGAGCCACTAATGAACTAGTGTTGATAGCTGTCTCTTCAAGGGTTAGCCAATCCTTAATAGTTGCAAAATGACAGACTAAATCACAAACTTAGAGAGTAAACTTAGTAAAAAAGGGAAATTGTAGCACTTTACAAAACTTCTGAGTAGACAGAAATAATGCTTTGATCAGACACTGCTTTCAATGCTAATTTTCACTTTGAATAAAAATAATCCCTGCACCTGCTTTATTCCATTTTTATGGAGGAATAAGCACAACTGGTTGCATGCAGTCCTTGTCAGACTGTTACAGAATATGTTTAAATAATGACTGAATTTTTTTTGTTTGTTTTTTTTTGTTGTAATCACACTCACATTTGTCTGATCAATTAAAAATCAATTGCCAGCATAAAATATAAATAGATATCTAAACAATTAGGGTTTAGCTTAAAAAAAAATCTAAATTGTATTTTAACTAGTGAGTGAAGAGGCATTGAGCAAAACCGCAAAAAAAAAATATATATATATATTGTAAAAATTGTATGTTGTAAAAAAACAACGATCTGAATATACTGAAAACAATATGATTTATATTAGATAACAATAAAATATGACAAAATTGCTTTTTGAGAATATATGTAAATTATTTTTTACATTTAAAATAGTGATTTCTACTTTAGTTGTTTCGCTTGTTCAATTAAACTGGATGTTAATCGGAAATATGAAACCAAATGTGTTTTTGCACATAATTAATTATTTTTAGAAGCCTGATATTCTTCTTCTTATTATTAGTCTTCTTATTATTAAAAGCAGTAACTAAATCAGCATACTATCATCTCAAAAACATTGCAAGAATTAGATGTTTTGTTTCCAGTCAAGACTTGGAGAAACTTGTTCATGTCTTTATCACCAGCAGGGTGGACTATTGTAATGGTCTTCTCACCGGCCTTCCCAAGAAGACCATTAGACAGCTGCACCTCATCCAGAACGCTGCTGCCAGAATTCTGACCAGAAGCAGAAAATCTGAGCATATCACACCAGTCCTCAGGTCCTTACACTGGCTTCCAGTTCTATTTAGGATTGATATTAAAGTACTTTTACTCGTTTATAAATCACTCAATGGCCTAGGACCTAAATACATAGCAGATATGCTCACTGAATATAAACCCAACAGACCACTCAGATCATTAGGATCGAGTCAGTTAGAAATACCAAGGGTTCACACAAAACAAGGGGAGTCTGCTTTTAGTTATTATGCCGCCCGCAGTTGGAATCAGCTTCCAGAAGAGATCAGATGTGCTAAAACATTAGTCACATTTAAATGCAGACTCAAAACTCATCTGTTTAGCTGTGCATTTATTGAATTTAGTGCATTTATTGTCCGAACTGATTGCAGTTCTTCTTATTATTATTATTAGTCTTCTTCTTATTATTAGTCTTCTTCTTATTATTATTATTGTTAGTCTTCTTATTATTAGTCTTCTTCTTATTATTATTATTATTAGTCGTATTATTATTATTAGTCTTCTTCTTCTTATTATTATTATTATTAGCACACATTAATGAACATTTGAATGACACTGTAGCCTACATTGTTAATAGCATCTAATTTGAAGTACTGTATGAACAACTTTATAGTTGAAAGGTTTATTAATCATTTTTGGACAATGGTATATTTAGTTTAATTAGCTGTTAGGTATTTTTTCCAACTTAAAATATCTGTATGTAAACAAACTTAAAAAAAAATAAATGTATGATGATGTTTTTATTGTTAAGAAGTGCTTAGAGGTTTAGGAGCTCAAACACAAAAGAATATCTGTATAATAGTAAAATGAAACTGTACAAATGTATTAATATAAAGAATTCGTGGTATTTACATTTCTACAGCTGTGCATGCATAAATACTTATTTTTTTTACATTTAATGCAATAAGTCCATGTATGTTTCAGGGAATCTGTATAAATAAACGCTACATCTGAATACCTGCAAATAGTAATGAGAGCCTGGGCCAAATTCACAAAACATTCTTAAGAACACATTTCTTCTGAACTGCTCCTTTCGTTTCCTTTTTTAACTTAAGATATGTATTTTTTTATATACAAAATATTCCAAATGTATTTATTTTTTCTTAAGACAGTTCTAAAGACAAAACTCAAGAAGAACTTCAATTCCTGAAACGAATGTTCTAGCTTTTTATTTGCTTACTACTACAACATTAGGTTTATCTCTGCCAGTTTAAACACACCTGCAATTTACGACCTGTAGAGGGTGGGATTGTAGGAGAGTCGAGATTAATATAGTACACTGAGTGCTGTTAAGTCATCTGTTAAGTCATGTTTATAACCCTTTATATCTCTTATATATATATATATATATATATATATAAGACCAAATAGAGGTGTAAAATGCTGTGCAGGAAAAAGAAACTTATGACCACTACTCATTTTTATCAATCTCTTTTAAGACTAGTCTAAGCAATTTATGCTACTAGCATAATAGCTAAATGTCATCTCGGCATGTTTTGAGTGAACCCTTATTTTAACTGGCTTGATCCTCGTGATCTGAAAGCTCTTTTGATTTATATTCTACCAGCATCTCTGCAAGATATGTTGTTCCTAGGCCAATGTGGGATTTTTATACAATAAATCGATTAGAAATGGCACTGGAAGCAACATTTTGAGTGTTTTGTGTTTAGGAAAGTGAGGAGTCCATTGCAGCAATCTACCTAATGAATGCACGAATAACCCTCTTTTGTTCTTGTTTGGATACAAATGATCTGATTCGTGCAGTTTTTCTGGATAGCGGTAGGCTGATTTAGTTTGTTCTATTGCTAACAATATCAAACCAGAAGCTCAGCAGTGATGCCAGCATCTCTTCTTGCCCAGAAGGCAAAAACATCTGCAGATGTTTCAGGCTAATCAAGCTGACATCACTATTCGTTATTTCTGCATTAAGTTTTCCATCGATGAATCCATCACATGCTAAGTATGTTTTCTTGCGTTCAACTCGGTTCTGGCAAATGATTTGTGCGGCGCTGAAGAGCTCCATTACCTCCTCTGTTTGCATGGCCATAATCACACGAGCTCTCTCGCTAATGCTAATTCAGTGCCGTGAATGATGACCTTTCAGGAGGAGTGCTTTGAAGTAGACCACTATCTATTAAGTCTTGCCTTGCCGCATAAAGTGGGTTCATATTGAAAACAAAGAAGTGAAAACAAGTGAATGGAAGGGGAAAGAGGAGCTGGGGAATGGCTGCTTCAGGAATAGAGATAGGTTGCTGCTGGTCACAAATGGATGCTGTGTGTTTGACTGGACTAACAATATCCCGTGCTGTTCTTCAGAGAGGCTTCATATGGGAAGTTAATAGTGGCCATTTTTAGGTTCCATCTGTTAGTTTATGATGCTTATTACTCCCAAAGCACACACGGTCGTACTCTGTGAACCCTGTGTACTCTGTGAACTGTGACAGATGTGCATCACAACTGCTGTGCTTTCACATGTGTTAAAACATCAAAAATAGCATCATTTGAAATAGTAGTGGAAATTGCCTATTATTTAAATATTGGCTGTTTATTAGTGCTTATAAAGCACATTCTGCATGGCCATATTCTACCCCATACCAAAACTTGACAACTACCTTGCTAACTATTAATAAGCAGCAAATTAGGAGTTTATTGAGGCAAAAGTCATTGTTAACGGTTTGTTAATGGCGAGAATTGGATCTTATAATAAAGTGTGACCAAATTGTGTATATGTTTTAATATTGTGGCTGGACAACTGGTTACATCTACTAGTCGACCGTGGAATTCAACAGAGCTTTAAAGCTAATCTAACATGACTAATACTTGTACATAAAAAAAGTTTCCAGTAGCTGCAGGAAATAGGAGTTTTTTAACATTTTGATTTTGATTGAGGCTCAGGAGACTCAACTGTGTTCTCAGTTGGATTCAGTGTTGCCAATTGGGCTTCTTTAACACTTGTGCCGCGGGTTGAAGCAACCCCAATAATGTGATATTTAGCCCCTGGAATGTGAATTGTACCGGAGGAACCCCGCCGAAAAACATGTATTTTACCCCCTGGAATGCGGGTAGCAATTGAGTAGCAATTGGGCAGGTTTTATTGCGAAAACCTGGCAACCCTGGTTGGATTTCACAAACAATCAACTGTAAGAAACAGATGTTTCATGTAAATATAGAAATAAAAACAACACCCTGGTGCCAGATTCACGAAAACCTTCTTAAGAAAGAAGTTGAGAGGTTTCTAGATCATTTCTGAGAAGTTCATAGGAATGTTCCTAAGTGCAATTCTTCAGAAATTTCTAAAAAGTTTTCAAATATTTTAAGAACATCTATTTTTTTTTCTTAAGAAGAAAAGCTTAAAAACACTATATAAAAAACAGCTCAAAGGCTGTCGTTTTGCGCTGCCTGCAGATTACCTCAATAATTTAGACAAGATATAAGGCAAGTCAGACGCTATCCTAACTAAGAGTTTCTTTCTTTCTCTCTTACTTTTTTTCTGTTTATGTTTATGAACATTCGTTTCAGGAATTGAAGTTCTTCTTGAGGTTTGTCTTTAGAACTGTCTTAAGAAAAAATAAATGAAATATTGGAATATTTTGTATATCAAAAAATACATTTCTTAAGTTAAAAAAGGAAACGAAAGGAGCAGTTCAGAAGAAATGTGTTCTTAAGAATGTTTTGTGAATTTGGCCCAGGCTCTCATTACTATTTGCAGGTATTCAGATGTAGCGTTTATTTATACAGATTCCCTGAAACATACATGGACTTATTGCATTAAATGTAAAAAAAATAAGTATTTATGCATGCACAGCTGTAGAAATGTAAATACCACGAATTCTTTATATTAATACATTTGTACAGTTTCATTTTACTATTATACAGATATTCTTTTGTGTTTGAGCTCCTAAACCTCTAAGCACTTCTTAACAATAAAAACATCATCATACATTTATTTTTTTTTTAAGTTTGTTTACATACAGATATTTCAAGTTGGAAAAAATACCTAACAGCTAATTAAACTAAATATACCATTGTCCAAAAATGATTAATAAATCTTTCAACTATAAAGTTGTTCATACAGTACTTCAAATTAAACATTCAAGTAGTTGTTTATAGATCAATGAGACTGTGCCCTGAATTTTATGGCTACTATTTTTAAACGGACTCTATTGGGTCATTACATGTGAACTCAACTAGACAGCCCAAAATTTTTGACTGTGTCAATATATATATATATATAGATATAGATATAGATATAGATAGTAATGAAAGCCAAAATATTAAATGTCAGATGTTTATTTACCAAGTATCCACTATTTTGTAGAGGGGGCCAAAATGACAATTTTCACCTGAGATTCAGAGCCAAATTACAGGGGGTAAAAATAACTTCAGAGAGATGGCAGCATCATTATGTTATTTTCACACAGAGATTGCTAGGTTAGTAAAATCTGTTGACTTCGGTCATCTTTGTTGCATTATGTGCCAGTCGTGACAGCTTAAGAATGGGAAAAAGCACTTTTCAAGTTTGCATGTCTGTAACTCAAGAAGTATTGCAGAAATCTTAATGCCCTTTTTGATTTCAGATGTTAACAATTTTTCCTTTTGGCATCATCATTTTTAAAGGGGTCATAGGATGCTACATGCACTTTTACCTACATAAATGCGTCTATGTTCGTGCGAATTATTCATGATCCAGCCTCATCTACAGAAGAAGTGAGTATAAGGTTTTTAAATTAATTTTGCAAATCGCCTTTCCTAATAATGTGCTAGCGAGTTTTACGATGAATGTGGCTAAAGTAAACAGTCTCTCAGAGAGCGGCTTGGAAGAGAGGGTCAGCAGAGCTCATTAGCATTTAAAGCGGAATGCAATAAAACGGCTTGATCTGAAAAGAGCTGTTTTTGACAGGGTAAAAAAGTTGTTTTTACACTACCATTCTGTCATCATTTACTCACCCTCATGTCGTTCCAAACCTGTATGAGTTGCCTTCTTATGTTGAACATAAAAGAAGATATTTTGAAATTGCTGGTAATCAAACAGTTGGTGGTTGCCATTGACATAGTAGGAAAAAAAAATACTATGGAAATCAATGGCAACCACCAACTGTTTGATCCAGAAATACTGGGATTGAAATATGGCTCCAGGAGTAAATTATTACATTGTACACATTTTCAGTGGTCAAAACCCAAATATGGGTCACTTTACATTCAGCTGATACCTTTTCCTTTTAAAGAAGAAGGTCTGCAGAAGAAATAATGTTGAAACTAGAATTGTATCTTGTTTCTCTCTATCAAATCAATTGCATTGAACATACCTGTCCGAGAGCAATTAATATTATTTTCCAAAGTTTGCATGTCTGTAACTCAAGAAGTATCAAAAATATCTAAATTTTTATTTTTTTTATTCTCAATCTTAATAAACTTTTCATTTGCAATCTTGATTTTTTAAGGTCCTATATGGTTCAGTCCCAGAGATATGGGGAGCCCAATGTGACTCAGTGTCCATTTGGTTGAAAACCAAATGTTAGTCACTTTGCATACAGCTGATACTTTTTGCATATAAAGAACAATGTCTGAAGAACAAATCATATTGAAAGCAGAAATGTATCTTGCTTCCCCCTATCAAGTAAATTAATGGTACACAACTTAAAGCTGCAGTTCGTAACTTTTGGTGCTCTAGTGGTTAATAAACAGAACTGCATGTGTCTTGTGGAAGAACATTGAAGCTGGAGCTACTTCTCTCTGTTTATGTCTATGACGAATCATGCATTTATTGGGCTACTCCGCAGCGGTTCCTACCAGAACCAGTCTGAAATAGTCTGAATATAAAAGCTTATTATAGGTGTACCATAGTGATTCAGGATAAGCCAAAGACACGGTTTGGAAAATGGATTCATGATGTACTCACTTATTATAAATGTAATACATTTTGAACACAAAAAAAAAGTTACAGACTGCAGCTTTAAAGTTTAAAATATTTATGTATTATTGTTATTAAAATAGTTAATAATTGATATACTACTTTATATATAGCTACATGAAACAATATTTGTTGGTGCTTTTCTGGTCATGAAAGTTTGAATAATTCTATTCTGAAATTGTCTTACCAAACCAAAACCTTCAGTATGTTTGAGGACAAATGTCAGCATGCTTTGCTCTGATGGACTAAAAAACAAACAAAGAAATAAATAAAAGTGGAATCAAGCAGTAAACGCTGTTTTTCATGGCTAGACGGGTATCTTGATTATATATTGAACTCAAAATGCAAAAGTTTCACACTCATCTGATCATTTCTTGTCAGCACGCTTGTTTATACTCAAAGTGCAACTTTGACATGAAATTGAAAATCTGTTATTCAAATCAGAAAGCAGAGTTGGGCGACTATCCAAAAATAACAGAATAGAAAATAGGAATATGTGCTGGACGCACAGGGCTACACGATAAGATATAAGAAGCAATTCTGTTCCAGCCTACCTGTGCTGTACAGACTCTGTGGCAGATGGGAGGACGTGCAGGGAACAGACAGGGAGGGGAACAGCGATGCATTTGAGACGCACCCCAGCGTGTGCTGCGAAACACAAAAATGACACAGCAGGTCGACTCATTCCGGTCTGTCGTGTCTGTTGAGATTAACATGCGCTGGTGTCAGTCTGTCCTTCCTCTCTCTCTGATCTGGCCATGCACATGTTTACCTCTGCCCCCCTTCTGTCCTTCATTTGACAGCCCAGGAATCAGAAGCTAGACTGCAGAGTCATTCATCTATCTAAAAATGCATAGATGGAGACAAAGAGTGACTTTTAAGAGTGTTTCAGCATGGTGGACAGGGGGTCGCTCACCTTGCTGAAATGCAAGGCTTCCTGTGGACTCAGTGTATGCCACATGCTAACTGTCTGCATTAGAACAGGCCAAGCGTCTGCTGGTACTGTCTGTGCAGTTCTGGCTTGCTCTGGTTTGTAATAATCAGAGGCTAAGATGAATTAAATTTAGTCCTAATTAAATGTGATTATGAATATAACCAATTGGGACATTTTGATTTGTGACTCGGAAATTAATTAGCAAGTCTGTGTCAAGAGCAGTTTTAAGATTAATTTTAAATAATCTAATTAATCGAAATTTGCAACACCGAATATTGAACTACTGTAGTACATTAAACATTGGGTCTGTTTTAAAATGCATCACTGTCTATTTACAGTGGATAGCTGTGCATATGCATTTGTTGTTGCCACAAAGCAATTCGCCCTTTCCACAAAATTTCATAATTGCTCACTTTGCATATTCCCAGAACAGACATTTGCCACGTGTTCATCAAGATGTGCTCCAGTAGGCAAATGGCAGCAGCATACCTCCTTAAACCCTATAACTAAACAAAAAGCCTCAGTACTCAGAGATTCAGATATGAGATCAATGATAAACAACACTGTAAACAGAAGCGATTGATCTTAAACAGCCTGCTGCACTTTAAATAAAATCCCATAAGATGAAACAGCAAAGCGTTTCATTCGTCTGCCGTTACATAAGCACTCTGTTTGTGTTTGGTATTGTTTTATGTTTGTCTTTCCATCTGCTTGCTTGAAACCAGTGGCTATGAAATCAAAAAAAAAAAAAAAAAACTGTTTTTT
>NW_015536464.1:474360-478926 GCF_001515605.1 Sinocyclocheilus anshuiensis | reverse complement strand
AGGGGCTATAAAAACAAAAAAAAAAAAAAAAAACTGTTTTTCTTTCCGTCAAACTGGATTCCACCCAATTCCTTTTTCCACAGTCCTTTAATGGATTGAGTAAGAGCGAAACTGTTGCTGAACAAAAACTGCTGGGATGAGACACAGAATAACTGCTTATTTAACAAAGACCAAAACTTAAAAACATCTTTTTGCTGTGATTATCAGTGTGTTTCTCCTCTACTGCTCTATTAACCACCTGCTTCTACCTGCATCCCTGCAGCACTCACATAAACAACACTGATGACGTGAATGCATTATGCCTCTGATGGAAGTACATGATTAGCACATATTATTGCATATATTATTGCATGAGCATTTGGAACCATATGCAGTTCACAAAAAAAATAGGATTTATTCATTGAAATGAAATTGTTTCAAGGTAGCTTTACAGACATTCATCATGTTAATGTTTCTAATATCTCAATATAAAGCAGAATTCATGACTTTTCAAGCAGTGAATAATCATGTGCATCTGATCCGATATAACTATAGAACAAAGTTATGAGATGCATTATGTGATTGCTTGGCTGAAGAGATGTGTGTTTAATCTAGATTTAAGAGTGTGTCTGAGCCCTGAACATTATCAGCAAGGCTGGTCCAGAGTTTAGGAGCCATATGCGAATGCATAATAATAATAATAAAAAAAATATATACATATATTGCTACATAGTATAAACATCCCTAGGTTACGTATGTAACCATGGTTCCCAGAGGGAATGAGACACTGCGTCGAAACGCTTTAGGGAAGTAAATCAATAAATAGTCCAATAGAGAAGCAAGACGTCACGAGCGGGGGGATGTGAGCAACCAGGAAGCATAAAGGCACACCCGACAAAGCACATGTTAGCTTCTGATGAAGTGAGCGCCTGCAGGGATGCAAGGAGTATGTTAAAGAGACGCAGTGTCTCGTTCCCTTGGGGAACCATGCTTACATATGTAACCTAGGGATGTTCCCCTTCAGGAACTCGAGCTACGTCAAAATGCTTTGGGAACGAGAATACCCACTGTGCCATACTAACAAGTCCCTTCCTTGTGTGTATCTGCCAAGCACATCAAGACAAGAGAACTTGGGACCCTGGGTTAGATGCCAGGTCCAGGTTGTAGAAGCGGACAAATGTGTGCGGAGAGGACCAGCCCGCCGCAGCACAAATGTCCTGCAAGGCCACACCCAATGAGAAGGCCTTGGAGGCCGCCATACCCCGGGTCGAGTGCGCTCTGACCCCCATAGGTGATGGGAGGCCAGAGGACTCATAGGCCAGTGAAATGGTCTCGACCACCCACCTACTTAGAGTCTGCTTGGTCGCCAAACTTCCTTTCTTAGGCAGACCAAAGCAATCAAACAGCTGATCTGCTCTGTGGACGTAAGCATCCAGTGGTCGCACTGGACAAAGCAGATTAAGCTTTTCTTGGACCTCTTCCTGGAAGGGAGGAGGACAGAAGACTTGAAGTAGCCCTGGCATAGAAGTGGGCACCTTCGGGACATACCCGGGCCTCTGGTAAAGGAACGCCCTAACAATGCCCAGGGCAAACTCCAGGCACAAAAATTAAAGTGCCTGAAGATCCCCTATCCTCTCAAGGGAGGCAATAGCAAGGGGGAAGACTGTCTTCAGAGTGAGGAACTTGTCTGGAACCTCCTCAGTGGGTTTGAAGGGGGCATTGCACAAGCCCTCCAGAACCACCGCCAGGTCCCATAAAGGCACCTTATGGCGCTTTTCCACTGCATAGTACGGCACGGTACGGCTCGGTACGGTTCACTTTTGGGGGGTTTTCCACTGGGTACAGTACCTGGTACCTGGTACTTTTTTAGTACCACCTCGGTTGAGGTTCCAAGTGAACCGTACCGTTACCAAAACGTGACGTGTAAACTGCTGATCACGGATTGGCCGGAGAGAATCGTCACTACCTGCGTCACTGAACTTGCGACACAAACACAACAGAACCGCTAGATTTAAATCAGCACAGCCAGTGAAGGATTGAACGCAACTGTTTTAAACAAGCGCACCTTTTTTAACAAGCAAAAAGTGGCTGTTTCCTTGTCTGTTGAGGAACGGCAGTAGAGGCGGCGCAACTATAACGACATGTGAATAATCCTGCTTACTCTAAAGCGGTACTGAACTGCAGTGGAAATGCAAACCGAGCCGTGCCGTGCCGTACCGTACTGAGCCGTGCCGAGCCGAGTCGTACCACTCAGTCGAAAAGCACCATTAGTGCACTGTACTGGCCTCAGTCTCAGGATGCCACAGAGGAAATGAGTAACAAGTGGGTGTCTTTCCAAAACCTGACCACCCAGATGGGCGTGGTAAGCAGCTATGGCCGCCACATATACCTTCAGAGTGGAGGGAAATAACCCTGCAGAGAAACGCTCCTGCAGAAACTCTAGAACTGTACCAACTAGGCAGTTGACTGGGTCTTGCAGTCGCTGTACGCACCAAGAAGTGAAAAGTCTCCACTTCAAGGCGTACTGTGAAAATACCCACAAAAGATTATTTAAAGCTGTTTTTTTGTTAAATGAGAAAGTATCAAGTAGACATCACAAATTGTAGCTTTAGAAAGAAATCTTTTATTTGATTCAACATAAAGTGTATTACACTAAAATTTAGGCTACAATGGCCTATTATAAACTATGGAACATAAAAGAAGATCATTTGAGAAACATCTCAGTGTCATTGGTAACCAAAACAGCTTTGTTATCAACAGTTTTCAAAATACCTTATTTTATGTTCCACAAAAGAAAGGTTTGAAACGACATGAAGGTGAGCAAATGATGACAGAATTGAAATTTTTTGGGTGAACTATCCGTTTAAAGTTTTTTATATTTTTATTATACTACTACTACTACTACTAATAATAATAATAATAATTATTATTATTATTAATATTATTATTGTATTTATTTTTATTTTTTTTAAATGATACTCTAAATAAGTAACTAAATCTGCCAGCAAGTGGCGGTAAATGTCTTCATTCGATTCGTTCAAACGGCTGATTCATTCAGGCACATAATAACATTTCACTTATTCAGGCATTTAATTTCCATGATTGAATGAGCAGAGATATTCACAACTGAAAGGAGTGAAACCTTTAATTATCATCAAATAATTAAATATTATTTATACTATTAGCTTTAGCTTTAGCTTTTCAACTTTGGCTTGACTTAAAAAAAAAAAAAAAAGCAGTTGACTCATGGAGCGATTACATTCTCAGAAGTCCTGGTGATTGATGGACGTCTCTTTTGGGATTATGTTGGGGCTGAAGCTCAGAGACCTGGTCGATCAGCAGCAGTAAATGTGAGATCAGCAGGTAATGAGTAATGCTTCTCTCTTTAGGTGATGAAACACAGCTGGCCCCTCAGGCTCCGGTCAGCACATTTGCAAGTGTGTTTGGCATGTTCATTACTAACACTATCACTCTGGTGTTCCTCTGGATATTTTTCACAGGAACACTGTTTTTTGGAGAGTGCTGTCATGAGAAACGCTGTCTGTGCTTCCGACAGTGACGGCAAATTAACAACTTTAATGATGTCGTGTCTCACAGTTTGTCGAATGCATGTTTCTCTCTTTACTGTCTCTGTTTTGCTGGTTAAGTTCCTTGCAGCTGGAGGTGTCTGACTCTGAAGTGATTTTGTACTTGTCCAAGCCTCTGGAGTGCACATACACCAGCTCACTGAAGCTACAGTCACGACTACTCTGTCTCAAGAAGACGCCTGCCTCTCCCTTGATGCCCAGGGGCTTTAAAGGCTACGCTACAATAACAGACACAAGAGAGATGTTGTCTAGACAAGTGGTCCTCAAACTTTTTAGGCCTCTACATTAATCAGACCATCCAAGTACCACCAAGTCACAACGTTTCCCGTATTTGTATTTCAGAAGTGTTAGTTTGTGCCGACATCCTGCCGACAGCCCCAAACATTATATTAGATTTGATCCCAAATGTCGGATCCTGTCAGAAAATAACGTTTTTGTCTGGTACCAAAAACTTGTTAATTAAATACAAATCCTTGTCTGGTACCCAAAATCAGTCTTTAAAGGTCCCATATTGTCAAAACTGAAATTTCCTGGCTTTTTTCATGATAACTGAAGTCTAGGGGCTATTTAACTACCATATACGTTTCAAAGCAGTCAGTCCACAGTAAACTGCACACAGCCTGCATAAAGTAGCTGTGATTTTTCACGAACCATTATGACTTCAGTAAAAAGTTGACGTCAGAACTACACAGTCACCGCCTTCAGTCACCACCGCCCCACTCTCCTTTCGCCAAACCCCCAGACAACATCGCGTCCATGCCATTGCTGAGCAACAACAACACGGAAACATGTCGAAAAGGTTAACTTTAACCACGAAACCAGATCGGCCGACTGTATATACATTTCAATTTCAGCAGGAAACTATTTTTACAGCTACGTTATTGTTCCAGCCACAATTCATCACAACAACGTATATACAATTACAAATGATTATACAGTGGTGTGAAAAAGTGTTGGCCCCCTTCCTGATTTCTTATTTTTTTGCATGTTTGTCACACTT
>NW_015536464.1:471637-473638 GCF_001515605.1 Sinocyclocheilus anshuiensis | reverse complement strand
TCGTCAGTTTGTTGTTTTACACACATGCACACAGACATTATTTCATACACGACATAGTCGTGAGATGCAAGAAACATAGACATATGGCAAGAAATCTGTAGACGCACCCATAACAACAAAAGACAATACTTTATTGAACCTTTTCTGATAAGAAGTGTGCGCTGCACACGCAAGCATTTTTGACGATCGTTTCTGTCCAGTCTGCTCGTTTTATCGCGTTTAACCACAGCTGTCGTCATTTTTTTTGTCTGGCAGTGGTAGCAGATATGCGATCAAATTTCTAATTTGAGGCTTGTATTCCGTCGATTCTGGCACCCAACATCACAACAAGATGATATTTTAAGCTCCTTATGTAGCCGAATCTGCACTGGTTTGAATGGGCTGCCTTTCCCCTTTGTTTTGCTGCCTCCAGCTAGCGCTGTGACGTCAGCTGACCCTAGTTACCTGTGGTTGGCCTGGACGTGCGTCACTCAGAAAACAACAGGCCAATCAGAAGAGAGGCTCATGAATATTAATTAGACAGGCCAAAATCGACCTGTTCTCAGCAGAGCTCATGAGAGAGGAGCTGTAAAGATATATTGAGATGTTTTTTGGTACTTATACCACAAATATATATTCTTAAGGACATCAAAACCTAAAATAAAACTCCAGAAAGGTGTAAAATATGTGACCTTCAATGCATTTTGTCTAGCACCCAAAACTGTATTAAAAATCTTTTATCAGCCCAGGAGGCAGACAGAAGAAACCGGGGAATAGTAGAAAGCAGGAGGAAAGAGTCTGAGTGCTGAAACAAAAGCAAATACGGAGTTCTGGCATGAAACTCTAGATGGCGCAGTCCGAAAGGTCTAACTCAATCTGACCTAATGACATCATTATCACATGGCACAGCTGATTGGTTCTCTCCTGTATTGGTAGCCAATGAGCTCGCTGCTCAACATTCAAATATATGACTAGTGCTTGCCGTAGCAGTTGCAGCTTGCTTCAAAAACTCTCCACCTTCCCCAGCTCCACCTGTATAGATCTGCTACGAGGTGATTCATGTATGCTATATTTGCAGCAGCAATATTTCTTACATGCTCACAGCAGCATGTTGTGGATGTATTGGCAGTAGCAAGTCTCTGTACTTGTACTCGGTACTGCAGCAGCGTAGCAGATCTATTCCGCCAAGACCAAATACATTAACATTGTCATGTACATTACCATGCCAATCCCTCCGAGAGTTGTCATGACAGAACTATGATTATCCTATAAACTCTGCTCATTTTACTGTCACCTCCTGCTTTCTGCTCTTCCCTGGCTTTAGATTTTGATGTTGTCGGCAGCAGCATTGGAAAGGTTACTTTGGAAATGTAATAGGTTACAGATTACAAATGACCTTATTTAAAATGTAATAGTAGTGTAACTATTTCAATTACTTTATTAAAGTAATGTCACTGATTACATTCGATTACTTTTCTAAATTTGTAACAAATTTTTTCAACTGTTAATCATTTTCAAACATTTAAAGCAGGCAGGGTTAACCTTACAGTAGTACTCAACACTGATTACTGTCGGACTTTCAGAATCCTTCTTCACTTGAATTAAGATTATAATAATTAAATTTTAAAGCACAGACACCACAAAATCAGACTTTAGCAGCTATGTTTACTTTGAGATCATTCTGTGGTTAAATACAGATTTAAAATCATAAGATATAGTTTAATAGATACTGTTTTTGAAATGAAAATCTTTGCATAGCTATGAAAGGAAGCACTGGCATCTAACAATGCTTTAGGAAAAAAAACAACTTTTAATCTTAAAAAAATAAAGCATATACACTGATCTATATAAATGTTCTCTATTATAGATCAGTGAGCATATACATAAACCCAAACAGGAAATAAAACCATTATCGAATGAGCGTGTGTCCTATTCTGTGTCCTAAACTCCTGAAACATTGGTGTCTCATATTTTAGAGCAGTCAATGCAATTTATGAAGGAAATCAATGTGTGTGTGTGTGT
>NW_015536464.1:465382-471380 GCF_001515605.1 Sinocyclocheilus anshuiensis | reverse complement strand
TGTGTGTGTGTGTGTGTGTGTGTGTGAAAATATTCAGATGTAACCCCTTTGTAATCTTTAACATTTTCATAAGTAACTGTAATTTAATTACACATTTTTTCTCAGCACCTATAGGTAATTACAGTTACATTTATTTTGTAATTAAATTCCGTAATTCCGTTACATGTAACTAGTTACTCCCCAACACACACACACAGAAGCGAACAACTGACCTGTTTAAATGCAAGGTTTAAAGGGATAGTTCACTCAAAAATTCAAATTCTGTCATCATTTACTCGTTCCAAACCCAAATTTCAATCTTTGGAACACAAATTATGTTTTTAATGTTCACTCCTCATTTTATATCATCCAGTGAAAGTCCATGCAATCAAAGTTTAATGCATCATAAAGTACAAAAGGACATCATAAAAGTAATCCATATGAATCAACCATGTGAATTTGTCTACAAACAATGTACAGTTACATGATGGGAGAGTTCTTTCAATTATTCTTAAAGTCATGAACATTTCAACCACAACTTAATGCAGACTATTGTTTGTGATAGTAACATTATATGGTAAATATTTCCCTTTTTTTTAATAAAATGTAAACAATATTTGTGTCTCTTTTGCATTGCTAAGGCTAATTTGGTAGCATTTTATGTATTCTAACAACACACAAATAATATTCTCACACATAATTTGGCAAAATCACAGTGTGACTGGAAATGACACACAAGCAATAATTTCCTTGATTTTTTGCTTTGTTTTCTTCACACATCATGTCTTATTCATCTTATTGACACTGTAGTCTTCCAAACAAGTATGCTAATATGTGATAAACGTAATCAGTGAAAAAAAAATAGCTGGTTGCAATAAAAATCATGCAATCTGCTTTCTAAACAAACCCAACAATTATAGAAATACTTCAGATTGGCAAGAGGTCAGCAACCTCAGGCATGTGTAACACTGAATGCAAATGATAAGAGTGAGCGAGATTCATGTATTTATTGTATTTATCATACGGACGTGAATGTTAAATTGTGTGGCTTGTTAAAATGAGGTGTGCTGTTATTTTCTCAGCAATCAGACGTATGATGTTTACCTGGCTGACGATATAATTGTGTAGACTTTGAGGGAAGGATAGAGCTAGTAAACCAGTAGAGTTTTGCGAAGACAAGAACCTCAGAAAATATAAAACACTTTAATGTAAACATATGCCATCTGTTAACACCCATTCATTAGACACATATGGCTCTGTAAAGGGTTGTTTGTTCTGAAGTCTTTGCTGCAGACGTCAGATGTCTGGACATATTTTGAGATTGTCTGAATCATTGCCTGTGGTTATGCTATGGACTACAGTGAGACAGATTCCTTATGGCATGTGAGTGAGTAATTCCCACTGGCCAGAAACCCTGTCAAATACGTCACCATACGTTCTGCAGGAGATCTAGAGACCGGAGTCTTGACCGAGCAGCAGATGCTCCTTTTGCTATGGTATGTTAACCTTTATGTAGTGATATAATATATATATAATGTCTTACTCCAATTGCTTGTCTTATATAAGTCGCCTACATGTGCACATATCATTCTGTAAGGTCAGTATCAGTCTAAAAGCTTACAGCAGGCACTCACATACTGTACACATTCATCTAGAAATTCTATCTGTTCCCCAAACAATGCTATTAAATGGCTTCAGAAGATTTATGGTATAGCTTGCATGCGTCATATGAACTGCGTTTAAGGTACTTTGCATTATGAATCTTGACCGTTCACATTAATTGTAAGGAAAAACAGTCTGGGAAATCTTCTAAACACCCTCTTTGGTCTGCCATGAAATTTCAAATCACGTCAGTTTGGAACTTTGAGTACATTTCTAAAATACGTTTTAGGGGTGAATTGTTACTTTAAAGTTTTCAAATAAACATGTCACCACAGGGAATATTTGCTTTAGGATTTATCTTTGAACAGTCATTCATTAAACAATTTCCCGGGTGTATGACTGTCTCTGTGCTTTATATGGATTGCTTGCCAAACTAAACTCCTGGGGCTGGATTGAGAAAATGAAACAAATTACCAGGAGGAAATCTTGCCAGTCCAGCATATTCTAATGAGTCTCACATCAGTGATAATGTAGATTCCCCACAGGACCAGAAAGCCTTCGGAGACCCAGAAATGACTACTTCACTGCCTCCGCAGACCTCATTTTCCCTTAACACTGACATGCTTTCTTCAAATAAAGAAGCCAGTTTACAAACTCATCTGTATCTGTAACACTGTACCATGTAACAGAAATATGGCTTTAAAATGCTGGGTTGAGATTGTTGAGTAAGGACACATCCACACAGATTTCGCTTCCGCATTCTGTTACTGAACTCATAACCATACATTTTCAGGGCAACTGCATTTTCGATGAAGCCCTGCTGTGTGAGGGGAACCGAATTGGAAAACTAGTTGTCTGCTATGCTAGTCAGTGTGAGAGAAGATAGTCCTACAACATGCAAAGCCTCAGCTGTCAGTGATATCAAGAAACACACAGCCTGAAAGTCTATAATAAACATTGAAAGTCGTGAGCAAACTGTATTATTGAAAAAGCTTTAATACTGTCAATAATACATAGTTTGTTGACAACCTTCAGTGTTTATCAGCGTTGAGGGCAATGCATTACAAGTAAAGTGAGTTATGTAATCAGATTACTTTTTTAGTAACTAGTAAAGTAATGCATTACTTTTAATTATAAAACGGAGAGTTCCGGTCCTTGATTCTGATTGGTCGAGCCGCGTTCGAAGCTGTTGTACATTACACTACAAACACACACCTTTGTTTACTTCTGTGTGTTGCTCGGCAACCACTTTGTCGCAACCACAACTGTTTCTGAGGAACTACATTGTTTGGTGGAAGAATACTGTTTTTTTTAATATCATTACACTTTATTTGCTCCGTTTTATTCTGTGAAACCTTACTACGTATATGGAATAACCGTTTTATAAAAGCAATAAGCCCCATGAAGCCGTGGTTTACAGTGAATTTATAACAGCTAAGGGGCGTTGTTAGGCACAACGTGAAGCGGAGTCCCTTCTCTGAGCTTATTGCTTTAATTTACAACCGAATATCTGAAGTTACTTTTTCAAATAAGTAACTCAAGTTACGTTGTTTTTCATTCACTGACAGTTCTCCTGTCCCTGTTTTGAGAGAAATCGGGAGAACGTGCAAAGGCAGAAACACTTCCTTCAGCCTGAGGCTTATTCATTTCACTTTTGATGTAAACGGGCTTTTTCAGTTGCCAAATATACTGTATATATATATATATACAGTATATACACATATATGTATTATTATTGTTATTATTATTTATTTAATTATTTTTTTTGTTAATAAAAACTAATCAGCAAGCCCAGCCCAGGTGACAAAACGTAACAGAAAAGGGTAACACTTTATTTCGATAGTCCACTTTAGACATTCTATTAACAGCAAGTAACTTTGCAACTACATGTCCACTAGCAGTTAGCAGAGTATTAGTAGACTGTCTGCTTAATATCTTCTAACACTTTCTTTGTCAACTTATTCTACTAACCCTAAACCTACCCTAACAGTCTACTCTGAGAGTTAGTAGACATGTAGTTGCAAATTAATGAGAATTAGTTGACATGTAGTTGACATGTAGTTACAAAGTTACTTATAGTTAGTAGAATGTCTAAAGTGGACTATCGAAATAAAGTGTAACCCAGAAAAGTAATGAAATGCATTACTTTCCATAAAAAGTAATTAAGTAATGCAATTAGTAACTTTTTTGGAGTAACACAATATTGTAATAAATTACTTTTAAAAGTAACTTCCCTAACTGGTGTATATTACAGCAGTTTATTAGTAATACAGTTATTTATATAATACAGTTTATTATGGCATCACTGAAAGTCTGAGGCTTTGGCTGAAGTGGGACTGTTTTCTTTGGCGGAAAGTGTTCCCTCACAGACTCCCTCTTACATCATACTCCGGGGTTCCCTTATGCATTTATGCACATATGTGCACGCTTCAAAAACGGTACTTATTGAGGACACATTCAAATATATCGATTGAAATGGATATATTTATACTTAATGGGAAATATAGATTGTAGAAGAAAGAAAGAAAGAAAGAAAGAAATGCATTTTTGTAACAATCAAACCAGGTCAAAATGACCTGAAATGTGTGTGTGTTGTTTGGACTATACTTGTGAGGAGCAAATTTCCCCACTTATATTGTGAAATACTTTGACAACCCACTAGCGAGGACATTTTACTGGTCCTCACTAGTTAAAAATGCTTATAAATCAGCCAAAGGATGTATTATTTAAATCTAGTGTTCTGCACGTTTCTTTGATGGGTAAGTATAGGGGTTGGGTGATAGAAAATATCATTAACCTGATAGAAAATCAACGGAAGTCTATGCTATATCCTCACTAAGATTATATTATACTATAGCTGAAATAAATTGTCATGTGATATCAACATGCCAGTCCCTGTGGATGTATAGTGGCCTTAATGGGAGTATGCATAAGTATACATATTTTTCTCGAACTGATAAATAGCGTAGTAATGTGGCCACGACAACAAAGGTAAGTCTATCATTTTTTTATAATTCGATGATCTGGAGTCAATTATGGAGGAGTGCAGTTACTACAGTTACCACATCTGAGGTACTCTTTTCAAGTATTTTGTTTCAAGACATGTGAACCTGCTTGCTACCCATTCCAGGCCTCCACTGCTCCATTTGCAACTCCAAAGTGCCACACAGAGACAGAGAGAGATGAAGTCTCTGTCTGTGCGGCTAAGAACAGTGTTCAGCCATAGCATCTAACCAGATAGTGAATATACTGCAAACATAACAAGGTTGCAACCTCGCTACTGGGAAATGTTAGGTAGCTCTTCAGTAGGGAAATGGTTTTATTGATTATTATGATAAAGTTGCAGGGCAGGGCTGACAAGAAGTTTCTGTGTGTAAGCATCTGTACAGTAAGTGTGTGTACATGGGAGAAAAAAAGCACTTTTTTTTTTGAAATTGTTTATCATTTTGTCATGTTTGTCACTTCAGAGTCTTTGTGGTTTTGGGTTATTTTGCTGTGGTGGGCTGCAAGGGCCTTTGAAATAAATGAAATAATTTGGTGAAGTCATATAGAACTGTAACTGTGGTCATGACCTGCCTGAACTTCTTTAGATGTGCAATCATTGAAAAATAATTACGCAACTTACAACATCAGTCAACCGATCAGAATCAAGCATTCAATGGCTCTGTGGGTGGTAAAATAAATAAATAAATAAATAAACACTGTGGTTCCCTTTCATAGGTTCACTCGACGCATGTGACTCAGATCGATGAGGTTTATAGAATCACGCCAATTCATTGTCAGGTGGTGCAAACACCACCCACTGATGCATCACATAACTGAAGGAGCCTCGTAAGACTGCTTCATTCTTATCTCTCCTTTTTGAGGAAAGATCAGCCTACTCCTGTTTCTCTAGCTCTGCAGTGGCTGAGGTGCCACATGAATTAGATTTTGGGTTTCTGCTGCATAACTAAAGATTTGGGCCATTCGTCTGAACTAGCAGAGACCATTTTAAATACTAGAGCACCTTCCACAAGGTGTTTTAATGCTTCTAAATGCCATCTTTTTACTGCTTGCTTCATGCAGTGTGATGTACAGTAGATCCAGTTCACTCTCCTTTAAGTTCAATGCTGGCTTTTCTAGATGTGCAGATGTGGCCCTGGCTACTGTACATCTAGTGTTTATGTGGCGGCCCAATAATGGTTTGCCTTGGGAAGGCATTCCATGATTCTTGTCCATTCTTGCTGTATGCTGGGGGAAAGATGGTTGAGACATTTCCACTCAATACAAGGCCAGAGTGGGACTCATTTTCAGCCCTGGAGTTTCATACCTTAAGCCCCATTCACACCAAGAACGATAACTATAAAGATAACTATAAAGATAACGATATTAGCGTCCACACCAGCGGACGATATCGTCTGTTTATTCTAAGCGCACG
>NW_015536464.1:433752-455495 GCF_001515605.1 Sinocyclocheilus anshuiensis | reverse complement strand
ATAAAGATAACGATATTAGCGTCCACACCAGCGGACGATATCGTCTGTTTATTCTAAGCGCACGCGCGTCTGCCGCTTTAAATTCTCGAGCTCGTTACTGCAGGATGGATTCTGATTGGCTTTTTTATCGTTCATCAGCTGGAGAAAAATCGTTTTGAAAGTGATTCCAACGATATCGTTTCTCTTTGTCTTTATCGTTATAGCTGTGGTGTGGACTCTGCTATTCTTTAATATTGAGAACGATTTTTAGCACTATATCTTTATCTTTATAGTTATCGTCCTTGGTGTGAACGGGCCTTTAGACCGGCCCACTTTAGTTCACAACTGACTATATTAAAATAATGTCATTACAACCTCAGTAATAGTGCACTGTTCTCTACAGCCTTGTAATTCATTGTATTTTTGCTCGCTTGTCTTCAACAACTGATGTTTTTTTTTTTTTTTAGCAAGGTGCTGCTGTCGGGGGAGTCAAAAGATAATTACGTCCTCATTAGGGTTGCCAATTAAATTCAGAAATGGAAAATAAGGGACAATTGTGATTCTTTATAAGAAAATAAGGGGTAGAATAAGCAAAGCTCAAAATATTTGTACTGTACCATGTCTGCCTGCAGTTAAAAAAAGTTCTCAGAAATAATCACATTTGTTTTGCTTAACCCTTTTTATATACAATTATTCTAAAAAGAATGTTAATGTCATACAAAAAAAAAAAGTCATTGTAAATTGCACCATTATAGAACTGTGACTGCACAAGTAGTGTAGCAATTGTGGAGGTGAAAATACTGTGACATTACATACATACAAATGGCATGAAATTTGAAAGCATAACAACTGAAGTTCTATGAAACGTCAGTCAATAAAGCATTTTTAAACAATGGCACTTACATCTTTTAACTAAAATTTTATTGCAACCATATAGCCTATGAATGAATAAAAATGCATATTTTTTTCAATTAAATAACTTTAATTGGTCCTTGGATTTGTACTTATATGAGGTACTATACTATAATGAGGTACAATTTTAACAATACGCTAGAAGTTATTATTATTTTTTTTTAAATGTAGCCTATTTTTTTCCTCTATTTAACAGTATTAACTTACAATAGTGAAAGACGTCTTCCCTCAGGTATACTGAATGTTTTCCTGCCTTGCTGGATGTTGGGCTCATGATCAATAAGTTGTTTGCATTTGCCCAAACTGATTTGGCAAAATCAAAATCAAAAGCTGCCGGCAGAGAATTTCGCTTGCAAATACAGAACAAACTGCGTTCCTTATAGCTTTCATACGGGACGCTTCTTTGATGCCTTAAATACGGGACGATTCCGTATTATACAGATCGGCTGACAACCCTGTGAGTGGGGCTTTGGTAAAATAATAAATAAAAAGAGTGGGGCTGCTGTGAGTGCAAGCAGCCTAAGAACAGCATCAATATTTCAACCCCAGTGGCATGACAACACTGGCCCTTGAGGCCAAAAAAAAACAGATCTTCCCACCGGGAATTCTCCCGGTGCTCCCGATTAGCCAATCCGGGCCTGACTCGATACTTGCTCCTTCTTGGAAATTGTCCGTGGTATATGGAGGCTTTAACAGGTCCTTCTTTTAAGCCTTTGGAGTCAGGCACAGATGAGATTCTGACTCTTAAGTTGGTCTTGCTTTTGACATTGTTGTCTCTTAGAAGGATTGGAGATTTGCAGGCCCTCTATATGGCTTAAGACAATCGTCACACCATGGGGTGTTCCCATAGTATCAGCTACTGATGCAGCATCTCATTCCCTATTCAGGGTACCAAGGATACATACATCAGCCTAAAAAGCCATTCACGCCAAGGACGATAACTATAATATTAGCTATAACTATACATTTTTAATAATGATTCTAATTCTATAAGAATAGGGAACTTAAGACAACAACTATAATGACAACACTGAGAGCCAATCAGAATCCACCCGAGTTTAAAGAGCTTGAGCATTTAAGGCAGCAGACAACAAAACGTTGGTGGTGTTGCCGCTGATAAAGTTATCAATATAGTTATTGTTCTTGGTGTGAACAAGCCTTAACTTTAAGCTGGTTATGGTTGCAAGGCAAAGTATCAGCATGCATTAACATACTGTAGAATGTGCAGTTACAGTGCATTTATCTGCATTTTACCAGCGGCTCATTGGTTTTAGACTTTTTTTCTGTTATAAATATTTATGTAGACCAATTGCTATTCTTTTTTGAATGAGAAAAAAAAAACCTTTTCCATTATGCATAGAGTCAAATCAAGTTTAGATTTTTGTAATATTTATGGATGGTTCCCAGACAGTTGGAAATGAACCCTAAAAGAAGCCGCCCACGTCCATCGCCGAAATCAGTCCACAGACATGCTGATTCTACATCATTTGTCAGGTTATGCGAGGATATGTGAATATGAAATCAAACTTTCTTTACCTTTTCCATTTCCTTTCATCTTCACATTTTTTTTTCATTTTCTCCTTCATATTTTCTATGCTCTCTCCTTTGCCCCTTTTCACTCCTCTTATGCAATCTGACATTGTATTTCACTTCAGCAATTAATCAGACTGCACTTATACGATATGTCAGGCTTCACACTTCACTGCAAAAGAGAGCAGCAGAAGCACTTTAATGAGTCTACTTAAAGTAAGTCTTAGCTCTCAGCTAATTCTGTATGATTATAGTAAAGCTCTTGATATCAGTGACCAAGGATGTGATGACTCTTAAAGGTGATGACATAGGCTAACTAACCTGTATAAACTTTCACATTCATTTATGGTGTTGAATGTATTTTCAGTGTTTCAGTGCCCTGTCAAAACTCTCTTGACAGTTTTAAAGGGATAGTTCACCTTCATACAGACTTGGACCAATGTATAAAGTGAAATATAAAAAAGACGCCAGAATTTTCATTTTAAGTGAAATTTTTCACATACAAATATTTTCAAATCCAGCGTTTAGTTGATCCTGATAAGTGCTCATCGTCACAGTTGTAAACACGACGGATTTCTTCTTTCATGAGGGGGTTTGGCATCGCAGCATCTTTGTTTCCAGGCGGAACATTAAAGAACGCGACACACACATCTCCCAGAAATCCTATATAATTCAACCAATCCAATGACGACTTCAAAAAGAAGTGGACATTCAACCGAGACGCATTAAGCTGAGACTTTTTATAGCACTTGTATGTCATTGCTATTTTGTTGATTTTGATTGCTTCCATTGTCCTCATTTGTAAGTCGCTTTGGATAAAAGTGCTAAATGTCTAAATGTAAATGTAAAACTCCTGAAGTGTTTTCAACTTTGTGTGCCATATGCATCAGACATTTAGCCAGCGGTCCGTGGCTGAAACTAGTTGGAGCTAAACTCTCAACTCAATTGTCTTTGAATTTCCATTTTTGCGGTAGCTCTATAGCCTCGCTGTTGAAGAGCAATTAGCTGGTGAAGTGAATTTACTTATTTGTAATGTTCAAAGCAGATTTCATAACAAATGTCAGTAGACCGGTAAGATTTTAAAACAAGTAGTTCATTCATAAATTTGTACGACCTTACCACCTTCTCGCTGTGAAAATACAACGGAATACAGAAGACAATGAAAGCAGCCCATAAAAGGGGCGGAGCTACATAAAGTCTATAGTATGAATGTATCTTGATGGTTCTGATAGTAAAGATCTAGAATAGATAGTAAAGGGTCCATCATATGCGCACTTCAGAATCTCGCCAGAAGTAGTGGGTCATCCGGCACGTTTTGCCTACTCTTTTATGAGTAAAGCAAATTCGGACATACTTCTGTTTTTTGCCTTCTATGTAGTAGCCAGGGAAGTATGTTATTTTGGATGCAGCCCACGTGTTGTTTACAGTCGGGTGGATTCTGATTGGCTGTCAGTCAGTGTTGCCAAGTCCGTAGTTTTCCTGCGGAATTGGGCTATTTTAACTCTTAACGCAGACTGTTTTTCATGTCCACGGTTGAAGCGACCCCAGTAACATGATATTTAGCCCCTGGAATGTGAATTGTACCAGGGCAACCCCACCAAAAAATGGAATGCGATTTTTACCGGGGGACCCTCCTCAAAACACGATTGGGTTAGGTTTGAGTAGCAATTGGGTGGGTTTTCTTGTGAAAAACTGGCAACCCTGCTGTCAGTGTTAAATGTTCTGAAAATGATTCCAGCGATATTGTCTCACGTAGCTAAACCTTTAAACGGATGGCAGAAGACGTGACGACTGAGACTAGTCTGTGTCTTTATCGTTAGCTTTGCTGTGGACGTCCCTATTCTCATAGAATTTATTATCGTAGTTATCACTCTTGGTGTGAACGGGACTTAACTGTGAGAAATTTTTGCGAAAGACAGATAAAGTGAGAGCGAGACGGCGATTGGAGACAGTATGTGGATGAGAGAGAGTGCAGTGCCGGGGTTGAAGAGGGTTGGAGAGCGGCTGAAAGCCATTAAAAATTCACGATACAGGAAAACTTCGAAATGTCATGATGGGTGGGCTGTTCATAAACATATCAATAAAGGAGACACAATGGCATTCCCCCCTTGCAAGCTTGTTAATTAACATTTCAAAAGCCTCTGAGTGCTCATGAAAAAAAGCTACATTTAACTCTGAAACCACAGCAGACAGACACAAGTACTTCACGGTTTAAACACAAGACACTATAAGAACAAGGATCACCATTGCACGACCATTGCTAAATAGTGTTAAAGAAAAACACATATAATACATCTTATGCATTTAAATTCTTGATCAGGCAGGTATAAGAAACATCAGACAACTGGTCATTCTGAGTGAATCAATAGTGCCCTCTACAGGCCCCGGGTAAATAATGCAAATGGAATACATCCCAAAACCCTATCGCATTACACCATGGTAAATGTTAAAACAGGGTATTTTTGAAACATTTGTTGGTGTAAGTGAACACATTAAGTATAGTTGTAAAAATAAATCAAATGAGGAATCAAAGGAACACTGATATGTACCACAACTAGTATGTCTTGCGTAAAATAAAGCCAAAAATAGAACCAAAGGATGCTCACAGTTTAGTTTTAATTAATTGTGAAGTGAATCTACATGTATTAATTGAAAGACCTTTTTAATATATCTTTACATAAAAAAGCAACTATACAGCTGTTTTGTATCACTTAACCTGTAGTCATTCTGTTTGCACCTTATAAAAACAGGATAGTGTAATACTATAATTACAATTAAAACTAATTTATGATGTCAGGAAGACAAGATATACAATACGATCTACAGCATGCCTCTATACAGTGCACAGGCCGTCTAGTGGCAGACAAAACAAAGTGTACCATAAAACCAGCAGTGATGTGGAAAAGATTTTCATTTTTATGTACCATTCAAAAATACACCAAGATTTTTTACAATGACTCCATGATGTAACATCAACCATTTTGTTTTAAATTGTTCAGTGTACAGTGGACTATATCATCATTTACAGCTGAATCTCATGAAACCTGTCAAGGTCATATTTCGCGCCAAAACAAAAAGTTTTGCTTAAAGAAAATTAAGCTTTAGGATCATTACAATTTTTGGCATTGTGGAGGAAAAAAAAAAAAAAAAAATTGCATTCTCATTATGGTAATATGTGGAAAAAATATATATATATTTTTTTAATATTGCTTTTAAATCTGAAAAAAAAAATGTATTATAGTATTTTACTGTAATAAAATATAAAATCTATTACAGTAACAAGAATTACAATTGACAACAATGCACATGAGAAAAAGCACAAAAAAACAACAACTCAAAAGTAAAATATCCAACACTATAATAAGAATAATTTAGGGGGAAAATGTGCTGAAATGATGAAAATAATATCTAGTAATATCCAATAATAAAATCTAGTGAATTCTTATGATTTTTGGGTAAAATATGGCATGTTCTTGTGGGATTCACCTTGAAATATCTAAAGTGAAGTGCTATGTGGTTAAAAAAGATGAAAATATTAAAGCAGGTGTTTTATCTGTGTGAAAAAGTCAAAGTATGGTAAATTTCAGTAAAATGCACATAAAGAGAAAGTGAGACTGCGTGCCGACGTCCTGAGAATGTCAAAGATGTGCTTTCAGATCCACACACCAGTCAGTGTGTGTTCAGCGTGAGAAACAGTGTTACATACATCTGTGTCAACAGACTTTCTTCTTTATTACTTGAAGGTCAGTCTAAAAAAATCATTTACCAGTGTTAAGGCATAAGTGGACAGCATATATCATCACTCACTCACTCACTCACACACTCACACTCTCACTCTCACACTCTCACACTCTCACACACTCAGTCGCTCACAATCGCTCAACACTAAAACAGTTTATCTCCAGTGTCATAATTTCCATAAAAATATTATTGTTGGGTACACGAGCATATTCTTGATCACAGAAAAGTGTGTACCATAAAGACGATTAAAACACCCCAGACCACGCTGTGGGAATCATGGGAACCGTGCTGGCCCTCCAAGCCCGCTCCCCAGAAGTGTCTCTAGTATCACTTCCTCCTCCTCCTCTTGACTCCAGAGCACTGAGTGACTGGCCCGGCACTCGTCAGTATAAGCTGGAGGATCATGAGAAACAGGATGCTGGAGTGAGTTGGAGGCTTTTAGCTGCAGCTTTTATCCGTCTGGGGCTTCCTCTTTAGAGACGCCGATTATGGCCGATGGAACCTGCAAAAGGAATTGATAGAAGACATGACATTTTTGTTAATACAGTCCAGGTGATGGTTAAAGAAAATGATCATGTTCATATGCACATTATATTCCAATTACTGCCTTCACTCAAGAAAAAAAAAAAAAAAAAAAGGTGGCCACCCCAAATCTTTTCATTACTATTCTACAACCACCTCTCCATTTCTCTATTTATCGCTTGGCTTTTAAGGAACATTTCTTTTAATGAATGGCTTTTATTGAACAACTCAAGATACATACATACATACATACATACATGTATACACACACAACCATTCAAACGTTTGAGCTCACTAAGATTTTTTTTTTTTTTAAGAAATTAATACTTTTATTCAGCAAGGACAAATTAAATTAATCAAAAGTGACCTTAAATATCAAATCGTCTTTTTATAGGCAAGATTATAGAAAATATTGTTTTTAATCAGCTGAACTACTACTTAAACTCAAACGGATACCTGGACAATTTTCAATCTGGTTTCCATCTGCATCACAGCACAGAGACAGCGCTCATAAAGACAATAAATGATATTTGCTTAAATTCTGATTCTGGCAAAATATCAGTGCTGGTACTACTAGATCTCAGTGCTGCGTTTGACAATGTTGATCATAACATACTACTAGAGAGACATATATGAATCGCGATTCTGTCTTCTAACGATTCTAATGGATTCACAAGTTTCAAAATCAATGTTCTAAAGTAGCGGTTCTCAATCCTGTTCCTCGTGTTCCCTGCTCTACACACGCTCTGCATCTCTCTCTCTCTCTCATTCATTCAGCTCAGCTCCAACAATGAACTGTTCCAATTATACACTTTATGTGTATAGACAGACAGATAGATTATTTTCACATAGCTATGAGAAGCGTTAAACATGGACGCGCGTGCAGTTGCCGTACTGTATTAAAGCTTTAATCAGGATAAAACCGTATATTAAAAGCTAACAGAAGCAGTAGCATTTACAAATAACAGCATATCTAGTATGAGACAACAACAAACAAAAAACATAGGCCTACAATTAAAAGCCGTGCTTGCACAGGTTCTGCACGATCCTCTTCAATAATATTCTCTGCTTCTCAATCGGGCTCAAACTGATAAGCGATATTAACGACACCGTTGTTTACAATACAACTGGAGCACATGCCGCTGAGGTGAGGGGCGGGACGTTAGACGCGCACTAGAGGCAGTTTAGCCAATCACAACACACTGGGCTAGCTAACCAATCACCTATTTCTGAGGGCGGGGCTTCATAAAAGCAGGAAATGATCAGCGAGTTTCTCAGAGAAGGGACAGAGCGGTGTGAAATAAAGGTACATTATGTGAAAAATAATGCTTTTTTTTTTTTTAAATGAAGCATTAACACATGCTAGACATGCTAAAAAACAGTGAACCACCCCTTTAAATCCAGACTCAAAACTCATTTGTTTAGGTGTGCATTACTGAATGAGCACTGTGCTACGTACCAAACTGACTGCACTGTATGTTATGTATAATAATTTTCTGTTCTTAACTGTTTTAATTCATTTTAAATCAATTTTAAAATCATTTGAAAAGTTTTAAAATTCCTTTTTTTTATTGTTGTGAATATTTATATGATTATTTTACTTCCTTGTATGTAAAGCACTTTGAATTACCATTGTGTAAGAAATGTGCTATATAAATAAACTTGCCTTGCCTAAAGACATTTTATTGTTACAAAAGAGTTGAATTTACATAAATGTTGTTCTTTTAAACTTTCTATTCATTTGAAATATTTCTTGAGCAGCAAATCAGCATATTAGAATGATTTCTGAAGGATCATGTGACACTCAAGACTGTAGCAATGATGCTGATCACAGGAATAAATTACATTTTACAATATATTCACATAGAAAGCAGTTATTTGTAACAATATTTCACAATATCACTGTTTTTACTGTATTTTTGCAGGCTTGTTGAGCATGAGAACAAAAAAATCTTGCTGACCCCAAACTTTTGAATGTCTCTGCAGATACAGATATATGTATATTGACTGGTAATCAGGTTTTGGTAGCTGGGTTAAGGTGTTTCTTAAGTATCTGACCAAATTCCCTTTAAAATCAGACTATTCTTGCGTGTGTATTAACTTATTCCAGTTAAGGAAGTGTTAAAAGTGTCTCACCTGGTGTATACCCTGCTGTCCTCGTGAACTTCCATTTCTGAGCTCTTAAACTCATTCAGCTCTTTTCTTATGGCCGCCTGGAAGAGTACAAAGAAAGAACAACATAAACACTGGTCGTATAAAACACTTACAGTACACCTTAATGATGATGGCATTTGGTCAAAATCAACATAAAATTCTGATGCTTTACAGTCAAGACGGTTGAGAAACAGTGTCTCTCAGTGTCTATGTGACTTTTCAAATAAGATTTGTTTGTCAAGGAGGTTTGCCTGTTTTCAATTACGTGCAAATGTTTTTTTTTAATTTTTTTATGTAACTATACAATTGACAAGACGCCATTTAAATGCTGCTATATCGGTCAGCAGCAGGGGGCAGCAGAGAGCAGTGATAGGGTCGGACCTTGTCAGCAGGTGTGAGTTTGGTCCAGGGTTTGTCAGCGCGCCGGTCGTAGTCTTGAGCGCGAGTGCTCTCCACATACTCATGAAAGCGCAGGATCTTTCTGGCCTGCAGCTCAGCCACCGTAGGCCTCTGGGACAACTGCACACAGAAACACAACAGCAACATTTGCTTTCGCGCTCTGCTAGATTAGTACCTACTCGCACCACAGTCAAAATATTTTTGCCACAATTAGAAAGAAAAATCATGTAATTTAAATGTTTGTAGGTTTTTGTTCACATTTATTTGTCCACTATTCAGTGACAGTTAAGAAGTCAAATAGGTGAGTAGTCAACAAGCATTTATATTTTATGATATTACATTTTTAATTTGAATCCGTAATCTCTAATTGAATCTCTATTTTTTTTTTTTATTCTGGAAAAGACATAAGAGAAATAACTGAAATTAACAAAACTTTACACAGGGACAAATCATACACTATCATTATTTTTCATTTATTTTTAATAAATAATGATATTTATTAATATTATTAATAACGTCTATAATATTATTAATTTTACAATATTATTAATAGTATTTTTTTAAAGAAACTTTTTTTTTTTTAGCAAGGACACATTAAAATTATTTTAAAAAATGACAGTACAAATATTTATAATTTTACAAAAGATAAATAAACGCTGCTCTTTTGAAATTTCTATTCATCAAAGAATCCTAAAAAAAAAGCATTACCATTTCCACAAAAATATAAAGCGGCGCAACTATTTTCATATATTATCAATGTTGAAATGTTTCTTAGGCACCAGATAAGCAGCAAATGCAGCTTTGCCATCAAGGGAGTAAATTACATTTTAAAATATATTAAAATCTAAAAAGTGATTTTAAATTGTAATAGTATTTCACTATAGCACTTATTTTACTGTATTTTTGATTTTGCATTCAGACTTGGTGAGCACTGGAGATTTCTTTTAAAAACAAAACTTGACTCCAAACATGTGACCAGAAGTGTATTTGTCTACAAAAGTAATCCAAACATTTAAGCGCGTTAAGAGGTTTTCATGAGAAACAAACAGTCAGATGATGGATGTGTGCCTCCAAACCTTTCTGGTCAGTCTGCGCTTGATTTCACTCCTTTCTGCCCGTCGGTCCGCTTCATCCTTGGCTGAAACAAAAGAACGTGCAGATGTTAAGAAAATCTTTTCTGGAAGCATCACAAAATTGGGAACTACATCAGCTATGACTGACTACAACAAATGCTACGGAGGACTAGAAGACAATGGATGTAAGACTGACCTTGTAGGATGTTTCTCTGCTCAAGCTCTTGTGCGGTGGGTCTCTGACTCAGCCTCCTATGAGAACATGCAAAATACACACAGTGAGAGTGTGGACAGTACAAAGAGCCCATAAACGCACAGTGAACACACACACACAGACCTTGTGAGGGTGGTGCCGATCTTGTTGCGGACAGCATCCCATTGCTCTTTGTTGTTCCAGGTGATGCTCTCCTGGTCCTGAGACTGCTCTTTCTCCTGCTGACGCTCCAGCTTTAGAGCCAGAGTATCCTTACGCTTCACACGGCTCGCAAGCCCACCTGACAAGATATACTCACAATCCTCATTAGCTGTTTTCACAAATTGGTATTGATGCTACGTGCAAACAAAGTTGCAACATTCATGATTTGAGCACATAGAAGGTTAAAGCACTGATAAAAGAAATCTGTTAGCAAAGAGTTTGAGCAAATCACTACGTTCTGAAGGAGATGACACTATTACTCCATTGCATTTACTTGTAAGCCAACAAAGAAAGTCTACTGCTTAAAAGCACACTATCATTCAAATATTTTGGGGTTGGAAAGGTTTTTTCATGTTTTTTGAAAGAAGTCTCTTATTCTCACCAAAGCTGCATTTATTTGACCTATACACCGTGCAGTAAAAACAGTAACTCTGAAATATTATTACAATTTCAAATAAATGTTTTCTATTTGAATATATGTTAAAATAATTTATTCCTGTGATCAAAGCTGAATTTTCAGCATCATGACTCCAGTCTTCAGTGTCACACGATCCTTCAGAAATCATTCTGATATGCTGATTTACTGCTCAAGAAACATTTCTGATTATTATCTCACAATAGTTGTGCTGCTATTTTTCTGAAAAAATATGACATTTTTACTGGATTATTTTGATGAACAGAAAGTTCAGAAGAAAAGCATTTATTTGAAGCATTTACATTCTTCTTCTTCAATTTTTTTTTTATAAAATTAAAGAATGAATTAATAAAAAAAATATATATATATTGTATACTGACCCCAACATTTTGAATAGTAATTTCTAACAAAGGCAATTAGAGTTTTAACACCATATTCACCAGTTCCATGTTTTAAAGTGGAGACCGTTACAAAGATTTTTTTATGTACATATTAATGCAGGACAGGTACAATATTCCTCAATAACCCTCATACGGCTGGTCAGACAGAATTAAAGGATCATACTTGTGGGAACATCTTCCTCATCGTCATCTTCTTCATCATCATCTCTGTAATTGATGGGTCCATCAGAATCGCTCTCCTCGTCGTCGCTGTTCCCATGCCCCGCGTCCTCCGGAATGACAGTGACCCGTGGGTCTCCCACCAGACCGCGGCGGCTGCGCGGCTCCAGCTGGAGTGTGGGCCGAGGGGCGGGCCGCAGCTTCTGCAGCTCTTCTTCAATGTCAAAATCATCATCCTCAGGCCTAAACAATACACAATCATATAGCCACAGTGAACATATGAATGTGAACTATTCCTTTAAGTTTAATACATATACATATATATACAGTATATATATATATATATTATAGTACACACAGATCTGGGTAGTAACTGATTATCTGACTGTTATCTAGATTACGTAATCAGATTCCAAAAATTAAGCATTTGTAATTAGATTAGACTACATTTTAACCCTCTGGGCCTCTTCGGTCATTTTTGACCGAAAAAATGTATATTTCGAAATTTTAAAAATCGTGGCCGCATCGGAATGAGATGACACTTGGTGACTTTTGTCACATTAGCTATGTGAACACACACCAGAAAAAAACAATCATGGACATGATTCGGATATGTTAAAGGGTAAAAAATAAAATAAAAAGTCACACACACACAGACATAGGAAATGAATGGGAAATACGAGAAAATACGAAAACTCAAGAGAATCTTTTGGTGGTACAAACTACATATCAGCCACTGTGCAGAACAAAAGCGCACAGCAATCAAGGTGTGACTCTCTAAAATATCAAGAGTACAAAACAGACACGCGCGCACACACACACACACACACACACACACACACACACACACACAAATGGGAAATACGAAAAAATACGAAAACTCAGAGAATCTTTTGGTGGTACAAACTACAAATCAGCCACTGTGCAGAACAAAAGTGCACAGCAATCAAGGGTTGACTCTCTAAAATATCAAGAGTGCAAAATAGACACACACACACACAGAAATGAACTGTTAAGACTGCAACAGAGCAAATTTTGAGAATATTCAATGATTGATTGAAATCATAATGCAAAACCTGATATTTATCTAACCAAAAATATCTAAACCTTGACAAAAAGTAGTCTTTTAGAATGTCTAAATATATATCTAAAAGTAAAACCTAATAAAAATGAAGAAATTATGTCTAAAAAAAACAATGGGAATCCAAAGGCCTCTGTATAGATGTATATAGGGAACTACACAGGAGTTTACATGACATTACACAAGTTTTTATTTTTTATATGCCACCAGATGGCACAATTCTCACTTCAAAAAATGGATTTTAAATGTTTTCAATGTTAAATAAATGTTTTAACATGAAATATTGCATTTATTGAAACATAATAAATAATTAAATAAATAAAAATATATTAATTCTAATGGATAAAATAGCGCATTAAAATTGTATAAATATTGTATAGTATCATAAAATCCCCTCAAAATTCTAAATAATAATCAAAACATATTATTAAACAAAAAAGTATTACACTGATTTTCCTGGAAAAAAACAACAAAAAAAAACATTTCAAGGCTTCGGTCACTTTTGACCGCGAAGGAGCCAAGTGTGACCCCTAAACGAAGAGGACCAGTTAAAATACTCGTCATCAGACTACAGTTGGATTACATGATTACATATTATTTACACAATAGCAATAAATTATTCATAATTTATTGATTCTCCCTAATTCTCCCTTTCATCTTTTAAATTTTCCTTTCTAAAAGAGCTTACTGCTTATATATACTCAGAAAGTCTTCCAGTTCCGTAGAAGACAGCATTTGACCACTGGATTTATAAAAATCATTTCAGGTTTAAGAAGAACCTACCACTCAGTAGGTTATTTAACCATGTATTTCTATATCTTTGGAAGGCTTTTGTCTTTCAAACACATTAAAATAACTTAAATATTATTAAATTAAAATCCATAAATTCACAAACACTTTTGTCATCTGATCCCCTTTCATCTAATATATTCACTTGAAGTACTCCTGAGACTTTAAAATAAATATTTTAATAATGAAGTATCACATTTGCATATTTGTGGCTCTCTGATGTTGGTTATGGTCACATGACATGCAGGTAAACCAATAAAATATTTCATTTTTTTAGTACTTGTTTTATTTTGATTTATTTAAAACATATTTATTTTAATTTAATATTTTTAGGATTGAATTAATTATTAGCTTTTCATTAAACTCCCTACCTTCATTAAAGTTCTTTCACAAACCCCAGTTTGGGAAACCTTGATGTAATATAATGTTTAATACACTCCATGTTGCTAATAACAAAGAATGGAATATATTTTCTTAATCTTTACATTTTGATCAATATGGTACAAGATAATCCTATTTAAATCAATGTGATAAATGAGAAAGCTCAAAAGTAATCTAAAAGTAATCTAAATGTAGTCTGATTATATTACCTAAAATGTGTAATGTAATGGATTACGTTACTAACTACAATTTTTTGTCATGTAATTTGGAATCAGTAACAGATTACAATTTGTAAGTAATCTACCCAGCTCACATAATAAGTGGCATAATAGTAGGCAACATTTCTTCTTGGGATGCAAAAAGTAGCAATCTGTTATAAATGTACAAAGCAGAGGACACTGAGTTCTGAGATAAACTGATTTGCACACTCACAGTCGCAGAGGTTCGATAGTGACTGGAAGAGAGTATCGCCCCCCTCCTGGGGCGTCAGCCAGAAAGTCCGGTGGTGACTCAAACAGAAGCGAATGAGCTCGCTGGGATCCTTCCGGGTTGGGCTGGACCGGGCCAGGACTGTTCAAGGCTCTCTGGATGCGTATGTGCAGAGGTAAGGGCGGCTGCGAGGGCGGCTCTGTGGTGGGGCTGGGGGGCTCCACCTGATTGGGCAGGGGGCGGGGCAGAAGCTGGGGCTGGGACCGGAATGGAGGCGGGGCCTGGGGGTGGAGGCTCAGGGTGATTGGCCGAAGAGTCTTCTGAGTGGCGCTTGGTCATAGGAGTCATCCTCTTTGGGGGAATGGGAGGAGATCGCTTGACTGGGATCGGGACTTGGGAGGGATCCACTGTAGAAATAAACAAAATACAATCAAAATGAACTTTACATAGAAACGAGTGTTATAGCACATGTGGCAACAACAAATTAGTTTGTACGAAGGTGCCAAGCTAGGATGCTTAAACACTGATTTGCATGCCATGGAATTAATCAAATGGGGATTAGTACAGGACGGGGAGGGATTTAATATTCTAAGATAACATATTCTACAGATAATATTCTAAAGATGAAGAGTTTCAATACATTAAGGTCTAAAACATACACACTCTATGCAAGTTTGTGAACATAAGCTAGAAATGAGTTACATTTTGAATGCTCCCACAAGAGACAATGTAGGACCTGTTCACACTGAGGACGATAAATGCAATGATAACTATAAAGTTTTAATAATTGGGAAGTCCACATCACAACTATAACAACGGCAGAGAGCAATAATATCATCTGAATCACTTTCAGAACAACTTTATTTTTTTTTCGCCAGATGGATGATAGAAACATTGACAGCCAATCAGAATCCACCCGACTTTAAAGAGCCAGAACATTTAAAGCTGTAAACAACAAAACTGCAGTGTGTGCTTATAGTAAACAGAAAATAATATACGTCTACTGGTGTATACAGTTGTCATTAGTTATCGTTTTTGGTGCGAACGGGCCTTAAACATTCTACTTCAGTGGAAGTTTTTTTCTCTATCAGGCCAACTGCTGTCATGGCAGAGCAACAGTTTGAAGAGAATCTTTCTGAGCAAGTTAGTTAAAATGACCATGACATTTAAATGGCCCCTAATTAGTTTCTCAATACCATGTTAATACACAGACATGAAGAAAAAAACTCCTATCTTGAGTACTGCGACAGTGCAGGTTAAGTATGCACTTGCAACATGATGTTGGCCAAGCATTCATTTCTGAGATTGTGCACTTGCATAAAGTATGTTTCTGGGCTAAATGTCAAAACTCTTAACCTTACGTGAAGGTCAGATCCATGTCAAAAACTCAACGTTAGACATTGGACACTGCCACTCATTACCTAGGGTGAAATGTTAGTATAAATGTACATTTTCAGACATCATCCAGACTTGATTCTGAATTTAATCTTCATTACTGGTTATTCTGTTAATCCTCAATCATGGTTACCTATAATTATCATATCTTTTGAATGCGATGAACTGAACTCCATTCATTAGCTCTCAGTAATTGCAGTGATTTGGAGCAGGATCATGGAGATCTTGAGTATGGGTGTGAAAACAAGCATGACTCTGTGAGGTTATTAGAGCATTAGGACATGCATGCCAGCTGGTGTGGGACGGGACGGGACGGGACGGCACCAGGGCTACCTGGGCGGAGCTGAGCGCCCCTGTGGCTGAGGTAGGTAGGCAGGGACAGATAGACTCCAGACTCTGCCTGCCGTCTCCAGCTCGTCCAGTACTGAGGAGGTGGAGCTTTGTAATATCTTTGTAACGTTGAAGCTTTGGGGTGGATGAAGGGAAATGTGTTTTTAGCATCTCAAACAACAAATCACACGCACTGTTGGACACTGGTCCAGTCCAACAGGTGACACCCATTCAAACCTCCAAGCGCTTAAAGGGATAGTTCACCCAAAAATGAAAAATCGGACAATTACTCACCCTCATGTTACTTCAAACCCATTAGACTTTTATAATGAAGATATTTCTAATGAAACCGGACATATTTCTGTCCCACCTTTGAAAGTTTAAGTGGTTTAATCCAAGTCTTCCAAAGATGATCATTATATGTGGTGAACAGATTTAATTTGGGCTTTTATTCACCTTTTTATTATTTTATTGTATTAATTTTATTCACATACATAGAGCGCATCTAATACGATAAATGGAAGCGCAAACATTTGATGTGCAAAAACCAACAAATTTGTTCTTGCATCAATGACAATATGTGAATAAAAGCCTAAAGTCTTTAGAAAACTTGGGATTAAACCATTCAATTCATTTGGATTTTATTACGGTGTCCTTATGAAATATTTGAAATATCAAAGTTTTGTCAGAACGGACTTTTAGTGGTGGAATGGAAATTATTCAGGTTTCATTAAAATGTTTTGAAGATGAACAAAATTCTTAAGGGTTTGGAAAGACATGAGGGTGATTAACTGATGACAGATTTTTTTTTTTGGGGGGGGTGGGGGGATCTATAAGTAAGTTGAACACTGTAAGCAAGTTTAAACTCTAAGTAAGAGCATCCCAACATGTCAGCCTGTGACTCAACCAATAGCAAGAGTACAATGAAAGGCAGTAGGACACATACGATTATTTGCAACTCAATTGGTTTTATCAGGGGTGCAAAAAGACACACTTCAGCTTTCAGCTGGTGGATATTAGTGACTAAAATTGTGGTAAAGTCAAACCTACAAAACATTTAAAGCCTTTAAAATAAATTGAGCTAAAATGAGGTGAGAAAATTTTACTTAAATACAAATGAATATTTTAAGCAAAACTTCCAACAACGAAGCCAGTATAAACCAGCTGAGGGGAAACACTTGGGTCAGTCGGTAATAGGCTTTATTTAACCGATCCAGCTTCACCAAAAAATGGCAAATCTAATACACATCAGCAAAGTCAATGGTAGGGCTGCACGATATATCGAAATTATCGAAATATCGCAAATGCAAATATCGCAATATGCATATCGCAAGGGCGTGCGATATCTGAATAATTTTAATAATAGGCTACTTAAATCAAAATGTTGCAAAAGGTCAAAGTTTTAGTTCGACACATATAGCAGAGTATTGCTTGACGTTAAAAAGAGTTAAGTGCAATAAGTTGCAGAAAACAACTCTTTGCCGTCTCGTCTTGCTGTCTGACTCACACCTGAAGCGCGCACACAAGCCACATCTCGCGCAGCGTCTCTTCAGTTCTGCCGTTTTTATACAGTCTATGGTTCTGCCGCACATGTGCAAAGCTTTTAACAAGGTATCGCATATCGCATTTTTCTTCAATATCGCACAGCCCTAGTCAATGGCCTCACCCAGTTTTAAAGGGGTCATGAACTGGAAAAAAAAAAAATTCCCTTGATCTTTTGACATATAAAAGGTCATTGTACTATTAAAACATCCTGTAAGTTTCAGAACTCAAAACTTTCTTGTTAGTCTAAAAACAATTTATATTGAAGGCAGTCTGCCAAAACGACAGCTTGTGGAACGTTCTACTCTATGATGTAATAGTGTGGATAAGCTCCGCCTCCACAGAAGAAGATCAATACCTGCTTCTACATCGCTGTCTGTTTAGCCCCACCCACCGATTCACGTCTGTAGTGTAAATAACGAGAGAGGCAAACGCAGGTCTACACAGAAACCAAATGATAAAGATAATTTCGAATACAACAAGATGCTGTTCAGTGCCAAGTTGCCACAGTCTTTGTATTACCTTCCTTCTGATCATAACATTAGAAAAGAATGGATGAACTTTCATTTAAATTAGGATCCAGACCGCATCAGTGAGAACTTGGTCCTTTGCTCACTTCATTTTACCGCAGATTCGTTTACAAACAAGGCACAATTCGACGCAGGATTTTCAGAAAGATCGAAACTAAAAGACACATATTGGATCCGACAGTAATGTCGCACACAAGTGTGAGTAACTGTTTTTATTACGTGATCACTATAGCGTTGTCTGTTAAACAGATTGTTCTGTTTGATATGTATTGAGTATTTATGCATTTGTAACCTAAATCACAGCAGCGCCCATCTGTGAAGGACGCAGACTGTCAAACATACACAAGTCTTGGCTAATCATAGCAGTCACACAAGTGTGAGTAACTGTTTTTATTACGTGATCACTATTGCTTTGTTATTACAGATTGTTTGATATGAACTGAGTATTTATGCATTTTTAACCTGTCCATCTATGAAAAACTGCAATCATACCAATGTTAGCCAATCATAGCAGTGGGCGTTTACTTCCGAGTCTACAATCTGCCACACCTATTCAAACAGAGTGCTCTGATGAGGGGGGTCAAAAACAGGACAGAAAATAGCATATTACTTCTAAATTATTATGTTTTTTATGTACAAATCTTGATAGCATTATAAGCGGACCTCAGAGAACAGTACAAAATGTTCATGTTCATGACCCCTTTAATATTTTTCATCATCTCATTCTCTCAACTGTTTTAGAACGAGAACTGAAAAGGGATTGCCCTGGTATCTAGGGGTGTCTATAAATGGATCTTGTTTTATACAGGGATGGTGTGTGCGGTGTTTCTGACACTTGGGCAGCTGCTGCCTGCCTCTCATGCCACTGGGCCATGACATATCTAATGTTATCTTCCCTCAATGACACCTTCAACCATCAGCATGAGCTCTCTTCTACTTTAATTCAGTTCACAAAATCTACTGGAACAAACTACAGAAAATCAACCGCATATTAATGCAGCAAATTATGGGCTGAACTCACTGATTCACCCAATCAAACAAACTAACAAAATATAAAGGTGGTTACTTTCATGCCAGGTTACTTTCATCCATCATTTGGTTCAAGGCTTAGAATTCTTGACTGAAGGATTTTCTGAAATGTCTATGGAGAAAATTAATAGGAAAAATATAACCGGAACTCAGGTGGCTAGAAAAGTGGGCGTGTCTATTTTGCTCTATTGTACTAATAAAAAACCTAAGGACAAACGTAGAGGGAGTTCTTATGTCTGTGAGCAGATAGAGCATCAGCTGCTATGCAGGACAAACAGACACACTTAAGTCCTACAGGAACATTACACACACACACACTTTTTTCCATCCCTTGCCCAGGTGCAATTACTTTGGCCATTTTTGTATTGAATTGTTGTTAAACCATACATTTAAAACCTGTCAGACAACAACCATTGTGTCTCAGTGTAGCTGTCTGTGTTTCCTCATAAGTGACTGGAGCCGGGGCCGCTCAGAGACAGGTGTGTGTGTGTGTGTGTGTGAGATATGAAGCTGCTCAGTGAACAGTGTGCCAGCACAGCAGCACAAACAGCACAGAGACATGTCTCAGCCTGCCCATCTCAATGGAGCGCTCATCTGTCTCTCTGCTTCAGAGGGAGGGAGCAGCAGACACTTACACACCTGATTCACTAAACACACATGCCTTCATCTATTAACTAACTGACTTGATTCTGATGAGGGAAACATTAAGAAAAAAAAAAAAGGTCTCATATGTACAGCTGTGATGCCCATGTGGACATCTCTTTTCCTTTACTTTCCTTTTCTCTTTACTGTCCTATACATTACAAACACACATAGCCCATAAAAAAAAGTTGTAAGCAGTAATTAAAAAGTAAATGATAGTGACACGAGTATTGCGTGTAGTTGACCTTCGTCCATAATATTGCACCTCTACAGAGCCCTGCACATGGCATGCAGGAAAAAAATAGTAGGCTAAATCGTGCGCACGATTTACTATTTCGTTCCCTCGATGTACTAAAACGTGCACACGATTACTATTTTGTTCCCTCGATTTACTAATTAGTTCCCTCGATTTACTAATTCGTTCCCTCGAATTGCTAAATTGTGCGCATGATTTACTATTTTGTTCCCTCGATTTATAAATTGTGCGCACAATTTATAAATTCGGGGGACCAAATTATAAATCATGCGCACAAATTAGCAAATCGAGGGAACGAATTAGTAAATTGTGCGCACGATTTAGCAAATTGAGAGAACAAATTAACAAATCGAGGGAACAAAATGGTAATCGTGTGCACGTTTTAGTATATTGAGGGAACAAATTAGTAAATCATGCGCACAATTTATTTATTTTTTCTTGCATGTCTTGTGCGGGGCTCCGTACACCTCAATTTTGACAACTATCAGTTCATACTCTTTGCTCAATGACATAGAAATATCTACATTAAAGAACGTAAGAAATTGAATGATGAACTACAACCCACTGCTATAACAAATAGGACGTTTATGGGACTGTTATATTACCCGTGAAAGCTACAGTGTACATTAGTTTTTGTGAAGGTTATCAAAAGTCCTGATAAATTAAAACAGGATGTGATATAGCCAATGTAATATGTAGGTAACACTTTTAAATAAGGTTTTATAGATTAAAAGTACTGCAGTATGAAATGTAAAATGACAATTAATAATATTTTTACAGCATTTATTAATCTAATTTAATGTTAATTTCTACATACACTAATGATGTTAACAAGCTGAATAAATTAAACGAACATTAGTTCATGTATTATGAATAAACATTATTATAAACAATATATATATAAATTAACTTTAGTGTTTAGTTTAATGTATAGTTCATTATATCTAATACATTGAATAATGTTAACAAATTGAACTTTAAGGTAAAGTGTTACCAGTGTGTTTTTATTCTATAGAAAACTTGTATATAAACGAAATAGCCGTAAGCATAACTGCACAAGTCTGATGTACATAGTAATGGTAATGGCCAAACTAAATCATGTATGTCTCCGTCATGAATGAATGAAGGTTGTATCTAGGGGTGCGAGCTACACGCTGCACAGTTGACACAGGAATTGTCACTTGCACAACCGAGGCAGTGTCACATCGTCACTAAAGTTTATAAATTGCATTACTTTTTAATTCTTGCCAGTGTTTAACCATTCAGCGCTCGTGCGCTCTCCTGGAGACCGTGCGCTCATGCACACTCGCAGCGCACACACATAATGCCAGGTTCACATTACTCCATTTGCAGTGCGTATGTGGTGGGTATTTTTTCCGCGCTCATGTTAACGGATTAAATATGGCGTTCACACTGCACACGGTTGCGTCCGGCAGTGCGTTCAGGAGCGGTGCGTCTGCTGCAGTGCCGAGATCGTTTCCGCACCGAGTCTATGTTTGCTGCGCTGCAAGCGCTGAATTAAAAGTAACAGAGCATTGTTTGCAGTAAATATGAAAACGAAAATGTAGCAATTGCACCATAAATGCATATAATTAAAGTCTACTCTGTTTCACAGTCAACACATATGGCTTTTTGGCTA
>NW_015536464.1:424635-433541 GCF_001515605.1 Sinocyclocheilus anshuiensis | reverse complement strand
AAAAATGAAATTCAGGCCCTGAATAAATGTCTAAAAATCCTGATTGGAGTATCACTATAAATAGTTATAAATGATAAAAAGGAGGCTTTAAAAAGATCGGTATCGGTGATCGGTATCGGCAGATACTGCTTTTGGTGATCAGCCTCAAAAATCCTGATCGGAGCACCCCTAGTTGTATCACCAGTAAAATTAAGCTCTGTTGATTAAATATGAATTAAATATGAATCTGTATTGAGTAAAAACAATACACTGCAGGATAGGAAATGATATAGCCGATTACCGATACAATGAAAGCACAGTATGACCACACAGGCAGGAGGTGCATGGAAAACTATCTACAGAATGACAATGTACAACAGTCAGGGACATGTACGCTATATATGGTGACGGTCCAGACTCAGCTGCTTAGAGTACTGTGCTGCATGGCTGGGTACTGAACAGAACAGCCCAGGACTGGGGTCACAAATCATTCTTAAGAAAAAAATCATGTTCTTAACTGATATTTTCCTCTTATTTTCTAACTTAAGAATAAAGTTTAGAATATTTGTTTTCCAATGAACACTGTTCTTACCTTTTTTTCTTAAGATTGCTCTAAAGACAAAATTTGAATTCCTAAAAAATAATATTCTTAAAAATAACTAAATCCTCTTAAAGTCAGGATAACCTTCAACAGGTCTTAAACCCCTTAAAGATAAGATGATTAAAGAATATGTTGGGTGGTTTAAAATATTAAGCATTACAACATAACACGAGCTACATATAATAAATATTACTATAACTAGGGATTACACATTCACTCAAAGTCAAATTCAAATTTGTCCCCACTTTTTTAAAGCCACTGGAAAAAAAGCATGCAGAAGACATAAGCAGCACATCAAATCTGTCTCCATAATTTCAATTATACATGTAACACAAAATATGTTTGTGCAGACAATATTGGCATATCCTGGGATTTATGACACAACGTAAATAGTGTGCAAGCTTAATATGATTATTGTGGTAATCTGAAGGCAGCGCAAAAGACGGCCTTTGAGATGTATGGACTTGATCAGCAAGTCTTCAGCAACAATCACAAAACAATAATTTGCTTCTTAGGAAAACAATACGATATTATTAAGAAAATATTTGAAAACTTAAGAATTGTTCAAGAATTGCACAACATGGCCTTATTAGAAACTTTTTTCTTAAGCTTTTTGTGAATCTGGCACCAGTTACTTGAGATACAGTTCCCACACACCTTTGAAACAAGGATTTTCCATAAGTTTTTCCAGTCATTCATAATTAAAGGATTAAAAAAAAAATCCTACTGCATAATTATTTTTAGAAGTCTAGTCAAATATTTTAGAGCCAAGCATAACCAGAAACATAAAAAAACTGGCATAATGACTGTAGAAATATTGTATTAATTCACCATTTTAAACCCCAGCTGATAGATCCAGGTTTCCATGGCCGTGTGAAAACTGCTAGGTTACGACATTTTGAACAGGTCGTGCTTTTATCATTCTGCACAGTGGAGTCTACTCAAGAAAGCAGCATGAAGCCACACATACTTCACAGTTGCAGTTTTGGGGCGAAAGCTGACAAGACAAATACCGACTCACCTTGCAGTGCAGTGTTGCTGGTGTGATGGGCGGGTTTGGGAGGGGGCACTGGCGGCTGTTTAGGGGCAGTAAGGGCAGGAGGGTTGGAGTGGCCAGGAACAGTGGGCGGGGCAGAGTGGGCAGGAACTGTGGGCGGAGTCGAGTGGGCAGAAACGGTGGGCTGGGTAGAGTGGGCGGGAGCAGTGGGCGGAGTCGAGTGGGCAGAAACAGTGGGCGGGGCAGAGTGGGCAGGAACAGTGGGAGGAGTCGAGTGGGCAGACACAATGGGCGGAGCTTCACGGTCTCCTGCTGTTACGGGAGGAATGGGATTACTTCGGGAGGAGTTGTCTACATTTAAAGACACAGTCCGAGGAGGAGGCTTAGCAATGGGGGGAGCAGAGGATGAGGATGATGAAGATGATGATGAAGAGGAGGAGGATGGGACTGGAGCAGTCTCAGTGGAGGAGGAGGAAGAAGCCATCAGCCATTTGGGAGGGAGAATGGCCTGTTTAGGGGGCAGCTGGGAGTCTTTAATGGAGGCACTTGGTGCAGGTTTGGGCTCAGGAACAAACCGCACACCCACTGATCCTAATAGTGAGCACAAGACACATGCACAAACATACATCAACACAAATAACAAAACACACACAGGTGCACAGCATAATCACAGCAGCAGGCATGAGTAAATCAGGCATGGCATGTGAACAGGGTGACAGTGGAGCGCTTTAAAGACCCCATGAAGTCAAAATGGCAGTATTGTGATTTGAGGGCATCTATATGACCAATGTTGACAAAAATAACTTTTAAAAGGTATACTTAGGGCTACACGATTGACATATCCTTCAATAACCAATACAGGAATCCAGCTGTTTCATGGGGTCTTTACCATCGCTGTGCCGTGAGCAAAATAGTGCATAGTGAAGTTCTGCAGATCTAGCAATACAACTGCACGAACTGTATGATCAGCACTCAAAATCTTGAAATTCTGAAGCTATCTCTGAAGTACCTGATATAAGCTGCTTTAAAGAGCTTAAGCAAATGTATTCGTGACACTACTGTAAATGTCTCCTGATAGCAAAAACAAGAATTTGATGGACACCACACTGAAGTCTATTATGATCCCATGTATTTGACAGACAGGCTAAAGAGCTAATAAGAGGTGGCAGGCAATAAAAAAAAAAAGTTATGAAAATATGATGCCAATAAGTTTAAATGTTCTTGTAACAGACCTATACTGTAGGTCCAGGGTTATTTTTAACAATTTATATATATATAAAAAAAAAAAGTTAATACTAAGGACGCACCGATATTGAACTTCTGGGCCGATAAAAATAAACAATAATTGCAATTTTGCATGTAAACTCTTTAAAAACAACTTGAGTGTCTAGTTTATTAAAACACTTTATTAAAAGTAGCTGTTTCAAAATTAAACCAACTCTCTCTTAACTATTGTTTTTTTCAACAGGCAAAACAGGTCCACTGTCAATGATCGATGTATGAATCACAGCTCACATAGAATCCACTTTCAATCAAGCAGCTTTCTGGCGGTCAACATGGTGAATTCGATGGCCGACTTGAATAGTGGTTGACCAATATATCGGCAAACCGATCAATCCATCTATTTATTGTACAGATTTATTTTTCATCAAGTTCAAATTATTTTATAATTTTTTTATATGCATTCACTTACAAATTACTTATTTCTAATTTATTAAATATTATATAAAATAAATACATTTAATTTTAGCAACTGTTATGCATGTGCTTTTACTATCATTAAATTGAATAATGTGATATCATGTATCCATGGCTTTATATTGCCCATCAAAAAAATAATTATCTGTCGACCACTGAACCTGATGCAAAATCTGCATGGGGATATCCTTCAGCCTTTCGCTGAATTCCCAATAGCGTGATTCCTACTGAAATGACTGGATTTCGCCTGCAGAAATTCACCAAAATGTGACCTCTAGTGCTGAATTCTGATTTTATTGCTAAATGCATTTTGTTTAGTGCTGTCAAATGATTAATCGCAATTAATCGCAACCATAATAAAAGTTTTTGTTTGTGTAATATGCGTGTGTTCTGTGTATATTTATTATGTAGCCTATATATAAATACACACACAGTGTATATTTTGAAAATATTTACATGTATTTACAGGTCTATATTTATATTCATATAATTTATATTATAAATAAATACATTTAATATATAAAAATACAATATTTCTCTGAAATATATACACATGCATGTGTGTGTATTTATATATACAATAACTTTTATATATACAAAAACTTTTATTTTGGATGCGATTAATCATTTGACAGCACTAATTTTGTTGTTTTTCTAATTAATATCAATATCAGATCTGACGTGTGAACAAAACTTCACTAAACATTATTTGTAACACGCCACCCAGCGAATAATCGCAATAAACTTTGTGCTTTGTTACTTTTGATATGAAACAAAGTCAGAATTTTCCCTAGACGCATGTGAATATTAAAACTTCTAGTAAGCCTCACAGTTTTGAGCGATGCCTTTAATGCATTTTCTGAGCCCACAAATGTAATATCAGGAATGAGGTGAGCTGGGTGAGAGTTTTACCTGTCCGTGCCCTTGTTTCCTCCTCTGCAGGTGTGTATCGTGGCAGTGTGCTGCTCTGGACGGCCTCTGAAACGGGCCGGACCTTCTGTCCAATGTCAGACGAGCTCTTCTGAAGAATGGGCCGCATGTCCTGTTCTGACTGAGGCCGGAAGTGTTTCCCATCAGACACCTGTTTCACAGGTTCTGGCCTCCTGACGTCTCTCCTTTCTCTCTCGTCTTTTCGGTCTCTCTCCTCGTGTCTATCCCGTTCCTCTCTTCTTTCCCTGTCTTCCCTCCTCTCATTCTGCTCCTTTCGCTCTCGCTCTCGCTCATCTACTCTCTCTGGCTCATCCCGTCTTTCGTGATCCTCTTTCCGGTCTCGTGGCTGTTTCCTGTCCCTGTTTTCTCTCCAGTCTTTCTCTTCCCGCTTTTCTTTGTCATTCCTCCTCTCATCTCGCTCACCTTTTCCGTGCCAGTCTTCTTTATCCGGCCTCCTGTCTCGTCTGTCTCTGTCATCTCTGCGTTCGCCTCTTCCTTCCCTGTCGTCTTTTCTATCCCGCCGTTCTCTGTCCCTACTCGCTTTCTCGTCTCTTTCCTCACGCCGATAACGCCCCTCCTCCTGTCCTTGTCTTTCTCTCGGTAACGATCCTGCTGGTCTCTCCACGTCTGACTCCAGTCGGCTGCGTCGGTCTGTTTCAGGCAGTAACCGCGTCCGAGCGTCCACGTCCAGCGGCTGACGGTTGCGACTGACGTCGGAGGGAGCGCGGTTGCGGCGCTCCGGTTCTGGTGCGAGGCTGTTCCTCTGTTCTTCTCCTTGTGGCCGTGAAGATGGTGCCTTGACCTCTGACCCTGTGTCTGACCTGCGCTCTCCAGGCACTGGAGCAGTGTGGCCATTCTTCACTGGAGGAGCTTTGTGATTCACGTCATTACGCTCTGAAACAGATGTGGATAATGGATTTTGAGACAGAATACAATAGAACAAAGAAAAACAATGTGTCAGACTGGATACTGAAAGTATAAAATGATGCAAAACTTAATATTACAGATGCTCAGAAGAGGGTTTTACACATTTTGATCAATTTCCATGACTTTTCCAGGTTATGAAAAGGTCAAAGGTTTCATTTAAGATCGTCATATTAGCCAGTATAATGTTCTAGAAAAATTTATTTTCTCTACAGATTTTTCCATGACTATTCTTTTATATTTTAAGACTTTATCATTGGCTTCTCCAGGACTAAAAATCATGATTTTAAAGTCACCATGAAATCAAAATGGACTTTGTTTCTTGGTTTTAATTATTTATTATAAATGATGTATCTGTGCATATCTTTAAATAAATCAATAAATAAATATTAGTTCTCATAATCGTTAATCAAAAACATTAACATGCCCCCTTGCAGAGACATTTCTTTTCTGATGTCGGACTGTCTCACTGACTTTACTAATCCTGGTCTTCATTGACTGTGAACCCATTTTAAACACCACACTGCAGCTAATTATGCATTTTCAATATGAAAAAGTCGGTTAATTACCACCATAAAGAAAAATAATCCAGAGTAGGGCTGAACGATTAATTGCATTTGTGATAATATCGCGATATGAAAAAACGTCTCAGGTTACTTATGTAACCATGGTTCCCTGAGTAGGGAACGAGACACTGCGTCCTCTAGGGGTCGCGAAACCGGAGTTTTTGGCTTGTGACGTCAGAACCTGCGCTGTTATCTCCGCCTACTGGAAACTTTTTCAGGCTTCTGATTGGCCAACATGGTTTTACGGTTGAGATTATATCGCCACCTGTTGGTTGTATGCTCTTGACAGTGCTTCATAGCATGCGTTTGCGTTTTCATGTGGACAGAGATTTTTTTTAAAACGGAAGAAGGAAAAACTCAGGGCTCCAGACTGCGACCAACCATTTTTTCTGCCTGTGCGACTAAACTGTCGCGACCACCGCGTTGTTCACCTCATAAGCTGCCATTTCTGTTGCATATGTGAAACATCAAACGGCAAATGAAACTGAAAGTATAACGAAACCGCGCTACTCATTTGAACTGCGCAGCGCTTCGAGTGTAGAGCCTGGTTTATACTTGCCGCGTCAGCATGAGCACGAAGCTGCGCACAGCAAAAATTATGCGCATATTGAGGAAACGATGGATGCTAAAGTAAAGTAAAAGTAAAAGACTTCTTCTTAAACCAAAGGTGAACATGTTGGTATTCTTGTGGGGGGAAAAAACATGCAAGCACTGACACCGACAGCAAGTTTAGTTTTACTTTTCTTTGTTTTCATTTGCGTTATCTTTGCTGTTTACCTCATGATATGCTATGGAGGTTCTCTTTTATCTATTTGATTCCTCAGTGTTTGCTAAACGTTCTGTAATTTATTATTCTGTATATAATACAGCATGTGGTGTATGCTATGCCTCATCTTATTCATTTAAGCTTGTTTGTCATTGTATCTTTCTGTTTTATTGTTGTTGTGCTTTTTAATTAAGAATAACAATGAATCCATCTTTTGTTTTAGTCTTAAAAAGTACTTAGTCTTAAAAATACTACTGATGAAAAAGAACGGGTTGAATGTTAACCTCTTTCGTTTCCATATAACTATAAACTATGATAAAAGTTCATCAGCATGCATTGATTAATCCCATGTTGTAGCAAAAAAAAAACAATTGCGACCAAATCACGTGCTCATGCGACCAACTGAGAAAGTTAGTTGCAAAAGAGCGACCAGTGGGAAGAATGAGTCTGGAGCCCTGAAATTACTCAAGCAGTAACAGTGTTACGGTGCATTTCATTACTGAAGACTTCGACCTTAAGATAATATATACTGTATATAATAAGGTAATATATTCTTATTTATTTATTTTAAGTCTGTCTAAAGTTAACAGTGTTTAAAAAGTGCAGTCCACATGTTTACATATGTTTATTACAGGGACTGTGAATTACCTAAAGTAGTGTGGTAAAGCAACAGATTTGTTTTTTATATTTCTGCAATCTACTTTAGTCTGTGTGATTTGTTACTGACTTTTATATTAATGTTTACACCAGGCTTATTTGTCAGTGCTTTATGTTGTCATAATTATTACATGCTTACAAGGTTGGAAGTTCAACAAATCAGTCAATATACTGTGATTGTAGTTGTTAAATAAAAATGACATTCATATCAATTCATGCATCACCTAATTTCATCGTAACATATAGGCCTTGCCTACAGAAAATAACATTTGTTTAATCTATCTAATATTGTGTTGGTCATACTATACAATGATTTATAGCTTGTCTTTGTTGAATAATACAGAACATAAAGAGCTTTAAAAAATAATTGCATATTAAAATCGCAATAGCAATATTGGTAAAAAAACAAATCGCAATTAGATTATTTTCCAAAATCGTTCAGCCCTAATCCAGAGCATATTTTTATGCATCGTGTCATTAAAATATTGTCACAATGCAAAAACTCTATGATCCTACAGACAATTCAGTGCATGATACATACAAATATGCTCTGTTTATGACGGAATGAATCTCACAAAACCTTTCAAGCAATTAGATTTTGAGCAATTAAGTTCAAAACAACGAGACACATGACCATGCTAGGTTGCCGTACCATTCTCTGGGACGTCCTTCAGTAACCCTCGCTCTATCAGCTCCTCTCTGGGTTTCCTCATCGAAATCTTCCTCTCCAACACTGATCATTCAGACACACAATCACTTAAGCCACTGCTTTTGAAAGACAATGAGTTTAAGAGAATCCTAAATCCTAGTTTCATTAATAACACACCAAAACTTATTACTGTAACTTACCAAAAAATGTTCACATCAGAATTCAGTTTTCAACAGAATCAGCATTATAGTATAACTGTATTTATAATATGACTGTCTTCGATTAGTGTAGTTTGAGAGTCAGTAATCGACAGACCTTCTGATGTTTCCTTGAACTTGTCACTGCTTTTCTTCTTCCTCCACTTCCAGGGTTTGAAGATCTTGCCCAGGCTGGGGAACTTGCCCTTGCCCTTCGCCGAAGGGGTTCCTGCTCCTGGAGGTGCTCCATCACTCTCTGGCACACTATGATCCACTTCATCATCTGGGGAAGAGCAGAGAGAAGTTGGTTCCAGGCCTGTTTTGTATTTTATCATGCATTACTTGTTTGATTACATGCTGCATGCTTTTTACTGTACATTTCTGCCATATGGACATCAACTTGACCACAGCTACTAATAAATATAATGTAGAAACATTCATTTTCTGTAAAGCTGCTTTGCAATGATTTGTATCGTGAAAAGCGCTATACAAATAAACTTGAATTGAATTGAAATTACTAATCAGACATTAACAAGGAACAATAAGACAACAAAGTCAAATTAAAATAACATTCTAATTCTAAGGTTGTGCACAGCTGTAAAATACTGTTCTGTATTAGCATAAAGCAGAATGTATTTAATATATTTGTTATTTGAATAGCATTCGAATGCTAATTAATACCAAACTGTCATATGAAAGCAGTGTTCAAACTTATTACAATCTCAGATATGCGTCTCAATACATACACTCTTAAAAATGCTGGGTTAAATACAACCCAGTGCTGGGTAAAACAGGGACAAACCCAGCAATTGGGTTGTTTTGACCCAGCGGTTGGGTTACTACCCAGAAGTTTGGGTTAAACATTTAACCCAACCGCTGGGTCAAAACAGCCCAATTGCTGGGTTTGTCCCTATTTTACCCAGCACTGGGTTGTATTTAACC
>NW_015536464.1:409838-424614 GCF_001515605.1 Sinocyclocheilus anshuiensis | reverse complement strand
TGTGTAAAAACAACCCAATCGGTGGGTTTGTCCATATTTTACCCAGCACTGGGTTGTATTTAACCCAGCATTTTTTAGAGTGTCCTAGTCAGAATCTGCAAACAACACCATAATGAATTAAGCTAATAGCTCTTTGTGTGGTGCATGTACAATTACTGCAACACAAAGCCTCTCATGGATTATTTTTGTGTTACGTGACAATATTTTCATAATGAACCCTGCCATATATCCAATCTAAGAGTGTACACTCTAAAAAATGCTGGGTTAAATACAACCCAGCGCTGGATAAAATAGGGACAAACCCAGCAATTGGGTTGTTTTGACCCAGCGGTTGGGTTACTACCCAGAAGGTTGGGTTAAACATTTAACCCAACTGTTGGTTGAAAACAACCCAATCGCTGGGTTTGTCCATATTTTACCCAGCGCTGGGTTCTATTTAACCCAGCATTTTTTAGAGTGTAAGAACACTCTAGATACAATTCAACAAACAATGCAAATCAGACTACAGGACATCCAGGCATGATGACGGTCAAAGCACGTGTTCAATAACAGTGAGACGTTACACGTGAAAATAACAACACTAGCGACTCACTTCAGAAACCTGAGTAACACAACACACCCACCTCACTGCTACACATTCACAGCGAGAGAAAAAGAAAGCAGACTCGGTTTCTTAAGATAAGACTCAGTACATACTTGCCACAGTAACTATAATTGTCTAAACATTTATAGTCGGATAACAGTGCAATATTTTGCTTAAATGGAATGACAAAACAATTACAACTCTTTCAACAGCCTCATGAGTCACGTAACAACAGTGGGTTTGATTCAGGACAGTTATATGGATACTGAAACTCTTACTCAAACAAGCCATGAGCTCAGTGTGATTTACAAACCGCCAAAAGTTTACACACAGTGACACCCAGCTGAGGTTCACAAATCTCGTTGCTACTAAACCCTCTACCTGTATTCATAAGCACAGGTTACATTATGGACTGTATAAAGATATGATTCAGTAAAAAATAATAATACCATAACTAGACCTAATCATGGCACATCAAGCCACCAGGCCAGTTTCACAGTGTTTCACGACATCCCGCAGGAATCTGAGAGGTGCAACCCTTTCATGTGCATTTCAGACAATCAGCTGGTGACAGTGCAGATTTAACCAGCATATACAGATCAACACTAACCACAGATCCTGTTAACTGATGTTGGGTTAACATGATTAGCTATTATGGTAAAACAGAGAGCTGAATACAAGTTAAGGTCGATAAAATAAAATAATGGTCTTTAGACCTTTAGTTTCTAAACAGCAACAGTAAAGGGAGTTCAGCATTGCATCAGGATAACTGATAAAACAATTTCAGAAATATAGTTGCAAGATATTAGCAGTTTTCAGACTCGTTTCATTCGTTGGGTCAGAGTTCCTACTAAATCATACTGATTCATACAGAGCCCTGAACATAATAATTAATAATACTAATTCATTTGTGGCTCATTATAGTAATGTGTTTCCTTGTTTTAGGCCAATTTGTGGCCACAATATCACAACTTCTTTCAACTTGCCGTCATGTCTGGGCTTAATTTAATTAAGTTTAATCCGCTTAAATCTATCAAATTAAAGTTAACTTAATCGGTTTGTTTTGGACTACATAAACAATTTTTGTCAACATAACTGGACAAGGAATTAGTACCCAGCATGTTTTGCATGGGACTGAATTTGGATAGTAAATTGTAAAATTAAGCATAACTAGATACAAAAACGTTACTACTAGATGCTAAATACAAAAAAACAGTTCTTGATTCCTCTTTGCTTGCTCCATAGATTCCACAGTACATGCCATTTTTCCCTTGTTTGAACAAATGCTAGGATGTTGTGACATAGGAAAAAGAAGGCTGTGCTATTCACTGTGCAAATGATGTCTATTTAGCATGAATAGCGAGACAGAGACCGTTAAACTGGTCTGAAGACACAAGACAAGGCAGGTTGTGTATGACACACGGGGCGCTTTGGAATGTTTATGGGTTTTGGCAGCTCCGTTGGCCTAGATGCTCTTAACTGATCTGGCAAGGGTTTGACAGCACACAGACCTAGTTTACTTCACTCAAAAATGGGATTTTTCCAACAAAAACACTTTACACATGTGGAAAAACCTATAAAGAAGATATACAAAAACACCCTCAAGTCAAAAACTACAAACTCCTCCAATTAAAATCTAGCTGTGACTGTGAAATCGTATATTGTTTTATGAAAATTCTGTGAAAATGTACATCAATTATATGATGAAAGCTCACTTCTGACTGGTCAATGACATGGCATCCAAAAACAGACTCTTATACACCTTCATTTACAAAGTCCTACACATTACCCATTAAGTGTCTGCCAATTAGGTCTACTTGGTCTACTGTCCCGTTGTTTGGAAAAAAGAAGGGCACAGTGACAAGAGAAAACAAGGTGGCTCATTGTCATGACACCACAACCTTGATAAAACAGAATAATAAAGTAATGAAAGTGAACGTAACGCTTTCAAAGCACAGGCCACAACAACACCAGGCACTGATCTTCACCTGACACACACACACAACCTCAATCAATGTTTCTACAAAGCACTGCTTCAGCCTCAATGAGCTCTTTGTTTCAGGAAGGCTGCGCATTCCTCTCATATCAGTGACATACGTGAGATTTGGATCAGAGTCGACGGCCTGAACTCACTGAGTGTAACGTACAGCTATGATAATGGTAGAGGACATCACACACAGACGTCGAGGACACTGTGTGTGTAAATAAACACAGAGGTCAAGAGTCAATGGAAGAACTGATCGCGCTACTACAATGATCAAACGTTAAGTGAGAAAAGAGTATGGCATGTGATGCCGTTTGACAGAGAACAAACAGAAGATTCACGGCAACACCTTAAAACAACATAAGCCATCAGAAGGTGCTTGTCTGAAACTGAGGGATGTACAGTGTGTGTGTGTGTGTGTGTGTGTGTAACAGTATGCACTAGTGCTGCTGCACCAGAACAACTGCTGCTTATTTGAGCCCTATAAAAAAAAACATCTGCTCACCAAGGGTGTTTTCATTTGATTGAAAATACAGTAAAACAGTCATAATATCATCACAATTTAAAACAACTGTTTTCTATTTGAATGAATGTTAAAATATAATTAATTTCTTTGATGCAAAGCTGATCTGAATAAGTTTAAATCAATCAGCATAACAGCTCATCAGTCCCATCAAAAATTAGATAAAAATAAACTTTATTTCCAGCTCATTCAACGCACTGTAAAGTTAAGATGAAGTTGATGCTTTCAATGTATTTAGGTATGAATCGTTTTATGAATGAGCTCCGCAGCCTCTATCAGTGTTTTGACGCAGTAAAAGAAGGACAAGGCTGCATGTTGGGTTGCGATTTTCAGAGCTGGAGACGACGTCAACAAGAAACCACTTGAGTCAGCTTGAATCAACAGACAGCACAAACAGGTTTTCTCCTTTAGCGCTACTGCACACAACTCCTGCACCAAACACATGGTCATACACGATTAAAAAGAAGCAATGTAGAAGCTGCTATAGAGAGCTACACACCCGAGAGGAAGCGTGCTTGACAGAAACATGAGAATGTCCACAGCGTGCATTCACCCCACCTGCCCATGCCTGTCTCTTACTCCTCCCTTCACGTCGATAAGCGTACACCTGCGATCGCTCAGACTAGTACACTTGGCATGAGTACGCATACGCAAGAAGACCAGATTCCCTCCAGCGGAAGAAGCAAAACAGGTCTGGCTTTCAAACAAACCGTGAGAAAGCCAGTTAAATGCATCCCATCATCTTCATACTCAGGAATCCATGTCTTCTCCGAAGGGACTCACCTGTTATATAGGCAGGGTTCGGGTTTAAAGTCTGAGTGCTGGCTCCCTGTCCCATAATCTTGCCCTGCACCCCTGCGTCCCGTGCACCCCGTCCTCTGCCTGTCCCGCGGCAGGGAGGGCAAACACAGTTCCACTATTCTCTGTAATCCTAGATGTGGGAGCTCACGCTCGACCCGTTCATTCGTCTCTCCTTCTTGCTTCACAACTTCTGTTTTGGTGGCTCGCTCGCTCCGAGTCAATAACTCCTGAAGGTCCCTCCCTCCCAGTAGCCTTGACTTCATAAATAACATACGCCGCTCGTCTGAAGCACGTCAGCTGGCTGGGATGCCGCGCATTCCCGGTGCCGGATTTTTCCGCCGCGAGATGGGAGCCGGGCTTTAGGGTCTTGACCTTAGCTTGCTACACACCTTAATTTCCCAAAATGCATGAGACGGCGCAGTGTAACCTGAGAGTGGCTGCAACACGAGTAGGGGCTGAGGTGGAGCGCTTGACTGGCAGGAAGTGACATCACAGAGGGCTCAGGTTACAGGGAGTGAGACAGATAGTGACACAGGCTGATTATTGACGCGCGTGTGTGGGAGTGAAATGAAGACCGTTCACAGTATATACTTACACTGATGCTGAACAGCTAGGCGTAACCAAAGCGGGATGAAAAATTCCAGACGATTATGGTGATGAGAAGTTTAATTAAGCAACGCAATGTTGTAATGTGGTTGGTATAGTCGCAGTCACGTCTACTGCCCAGTAACATCTAATGAGAATATGCAAAGTCATACTTTACATGTTGTGAATAGTATATTGCATTTAGCAAAGATGCCACTTTGTGTATTCGTTAGGAATGAATGAGATAAAGTCATCAGATGAGGCTGTACCTTCACATCTACTGTGGAGAGACTAACAAAATTGACTTTTTCTGAACAATTCATGACTTTCAAATCAACAGGTGTGTCAGGGTGAATGCATGAAATCATCCATACAGTGTGAAAATAAACAAATTAGAAATTTTGCAATAAATTACATTTTACTATATATTCACATAGAAAACAGTTATTTTAAACTGTAATATTTAACACTGTTACTGATTTTATTGTATATTAATCAAATAACTTCTTTCAAAAACACTTTTAAAAATCCTATCAGCCCCAAACTTTTGAACGCTAGTGTATGTCCTACAACACCTACAGCATCTTGGCGGAAAGCTTTGCAAAGCACCACTCACATTTTATTCAGAAAAGATTAGAAAAAAAGTAATTCTTACCTGACGGCTACATTTCATCTCCCGAAAAGCCTTCAGAGTGCCATTCCAGTGCAAAAGTTGAAAAACTGTCATTATTTCCTTAAAAAAAAAAAAAAAAAAAAAAAGTAAACCAAAAAGAACTCCATGTTAAGCTGTTACATTAAATCTCTCAGGATTAGGGAGTTCTCCACACAGGACATGATGTGGCTCGTGTTATCTGGAGTCTGGGATCGGAGAGATGGAGCACTGAGATGGAGGAGGACAGAAAAGCAAATCTGGCTGTGTTTAGTGCCAGTCAGACCCAGGTTTTGCAGTGACACACACACACACACACACTCACACACACACACACACTCACACACACAGCTTGGATAAACTCACTTAAGCTGTCAGCAGACAAAAGCCAGACAAGGGACGAATGAAGCAAGATAGATAAAACTGGTTCATTAAATAGGATACAAAACTTAATGCTACACATTTAATGCTCTTAGTGTATATAAACAATTAGTCAGTTAAAAAGCGTCAGTTAAGGGATTCCCCAAGCATCCCAATAATAATGACAGAAATAAGAAAAACTCCACTGGTCTGCACTTCAGATAAACAAAGCAGACAGTTTTATTCTGCCAGCGGAGCGTGTTAACAGCACTGCCCTTTAAAGCACTTGAGAGAGCATCCAACTGCTCAACTTTCCCACAATTAGTTTAAACTGAAAAGGGATTCCACAGTTTTGAAAAAAAAAATAAAATAATTTCTTTTGATAAATATGCCTTCAGGAACTCTAAAGCTTTAAATCTTCTTATGTAATATACATAATGCTTTCACATTCTTAAAATGCATGCTTGAATTATTGTGTACTGTGTATAAAAAATAATAAATTAATTTTGCATGCTTGCCTCAAAGGCCTTTCTTCTTATAGCATGAGCCGTTTTATTTAGTGATCATGGCTGTGTCAATTTCTTGTCTTATCCGTTTTGGTGTGCGACGTTTACGGTCTCAGACAACATCTGTAGTCCCATTTAGCCAGTTATTAGCAAGACCCTTTTTCAAGACACAAGCTTACAAAAATAATAATAATAATAATAACACTAGTGGGGGATTACTGGAGTATTAAATGACATACACTAAAACATGAAAATACTGTAAGCTTCTAGTAACCACAGACCTTATTACAGGAATTTAACCCCCCAAAAAAGACCAGCTGTTTATTAAAACAGCAGAAACTGAATGATCTTCTTGAGGTGCAGCTGATTGTTTTTGGTGTCTCAAAAGGTCTGAAAGAATCACAGAATAATTAACTGGAATCTGAAAAATTACGATTCCTTTTCCTATAGAGCACTGCGATATCAACATTAAGCTCATGGGTTGGATTCTCTAGGAACACGTCTACCAAATGTAACAATGTGACAGCCCTGTAAGGCAAAGACACTGTGCAACTTATGTGATTAATAAATGTGAGAGAAACTTGTATATGTAAACTGTAAACAGGCATAATTAAGAGCCTAATACGCTTTATTGTTCTACAGTAACAGATACTGTAATGCAGATTACAGGCTGACAGCACGCAGGTTTCCAGTGGCTAAATACATGGCCTTTTGTATGCAAAAAGCCAAACACCAGCGCCATCTGAAGGACACAGTGTGCTACTGAAATTTAATTACACACACACACACACACATACACACATACACACATACACACACAGCTTGGATAAACTCACTTAAGCTGTCAGCAGACAAAAGCCAGACAAGGGATGAATGAAGCAAGATAGATAAAACTGGTTCATTAAATAGGATACAAAACTTAATGCTACGCATTTAATGCTCTTAGTGTATATAAACAATTAGTCAGTTAAAAAGCATCAGTTAAGGGATTCCCCAAGCATCCCAATAATAATGACAGAAATAAGAAAAACTCCACTGGTCTGCACTTCAGATAAACAAAGCAGACAGTTTTATTCTGCCAGCGGAGCGTGTTAACAGCACTGCCCTTTAAAGCACTTGAGAGAGCATCCAACTGCTCAACTTTCCCACAATTAGTTTAAACTGAAAAGGGATTCCACAGTTTTGAAAAAAAAAATAAAATAATTTCTTTTGATAAATATGCCTTCAGGAACTCTAAAGCTTTAAATCTTCTTATGTAATATACATAATGCTTTCACATTCTTAAAATGCATGCTTGAATTATTGTGTACTGTGTATAAAAAATAATAAATTAATTTTGCATGCTTGCCTCAAAGGCCTTTCTTCTTATAGCATGAGCCGTTTTATTTAGTGATCATGGCTGTGTCAATTTCTTGTCTTATCCGTTTTGGTGTGCGACGTTTACGGTCTCAGACAACATCTGTAGTCCCATTTAGCCAGTTATTAGCAAGACCCTTTTTCAAGACACAAGCTTACAAAAATAATAATAATAATAATAACACTAGTGGGGGATTACTGGAGTATTAAATGACATACACTAAAACATGAAAATACTGTAAGCTTCTAGTAACCACAGACCTTATTACAGGAATTTAACCCCCCAAAAAAGACCAGCTGTTTATTAAAACAGCAGAAACTGAATGATCTTCTTGAGGTGCAGCTGATTGTTTTTGGTGTCTCAAAAGGTCTGAAAGAATCACAGAATAATTAACTGGAATCTGAAAAATTACGATTCCTTTTCCTATAGAGCACTGCGATATCAACATTAAGCTCATGGGTTGGATTCTCTAGGAACACGTCTACCAAATGTAACAATGTGACAGCCCTGTAAGGCAAAGACACTGTGCAACTTATGTGATTAATAAATGTGAGAGAAACTTGTATATGTAAACTGTAAACAGGCATAATTAAGAGCCTAATACGCTTTATTGTTCTACAGTAACAGATACTGTAATGCAGATTACAGGCTGACAGCACGCAGGTTTCCAGTGGCTAAATACATGGCCTTTTGTATGCAAAAAGCCAAACACCAGCGCCATCTGAAGGACACAGTGTGCTACTGAAATTTAATTCAAATCATCCAAATTCAAAACAATTTATCCAAACAATAAAATCATTAAACCCAAAGCACAAATCTATCCTGAAACTGATATTCTGAGTCTGTGATAAAGATAATGTGCAGCATTATGAATAATCTTATTTCTTGTTCCAAAGAAAAAAATCTAAAAAACCTACTTGGTTATGTAAAAAATACAGTATTTCCACCTAAAACAAAAATATAACATCACTTTAGTTTACAATGACTCAGTGCGTGATACAGAGTTGCTCATACTGTCCACCTCACTCTGAACTGCTTTGGCTAGTTGTTCTTTTTTTAGGTGCATTCAGCTCATTGTGCTGCTCGACTGCTGACTCACTGGACATTAGCATATGGTTATAATGACCGCTGACCAGTGAAAGAGCTAGAAGAACTGAATCATCATTAGCAAAGTGTATATATCATGATGCCTTGCAGGAAGTAAACCGACTATTGTAAACCCAGTTGCCACACTTTTTGACCAATTAATTTTCATGTCCTTTACAGTCAATTGTGATCACTGAATAAATTGTTTTAGAATCATTATGATTCAGACCAGTTCTAATGAGTCATTCAGACTGATTTGTGATCCCTGATTCATAAAAAAAAAATAAAATAAAAAAAAGCTGAAGGAAACAATTCACTCAAAAATCAGATCTCATGACATGCAAGCAAATTTAGTCTTCTTGACAAGAGCAACAGCTAGATGATGGAATACTTTACTTCAGAGCGAAAATAGAAAAATCTACATTCATTATAAAAATGTATGAGTTTTCCAGATCTAGAAAACTCGTCTTAAAAAGTAATCGATTTTAACAAACACCATACAGAGAGAAATTTAAATAGGCCTACATTTGAATTAAATATCTGAAAAATCTTTGAGAAGTTTCAGCACAACAGTCTTAACTGCTATAGACATGAATTCTGCTGCTATGATATCAAGGTAATATTTTGATTCAGATGACGTACGGTTTCATACAATGTATACCAGCACCAGTTACTGATGATGCTCACTTTCAAAAGGAATTCAGCTATGATACAGACAAATGTATCAAACACATATAATGTCCCAGCATTAGACACAACATTGCCTATCTGTATCCCAGTTCTCTCCCTATCTGCTGTCCTGATATCTCTCTCTGTCCCAACGCTGAGGACAAGAGTCACCGGAAGAAATCCGGCCAAAACACTGGCCTATCAAGGAAATCTCTTGGACTGTTTCCAAATCACAGCAGAAACTCGAGTAAGTAAAGAGTCACTCCACTTCCTGGCACAATCCCTCAATTTAACTTTCATCAGTAACAAAAAGTGTCAACAAATACAATGGTATTCTAAATTCTTTTTGAATAAATTGGGACCATGATGGTAGTTCTTATTTATGTTTTTTTTTTACTATGGTCACATCAAAATCACAATGCCTTGTGGTTAAGACATTTTTGCTAATTTAAAAATGATCCTGTGGAAAACGAATTTAAAGCGGCAGTCCGTAACTTTTTTTTGGTTAAAAATGATCCGAAATCAATATTTGAGCAAGTACATAACCAGCCAGTATTCTAAACTATCTCCTTACTTTAGCCCGATTCACAACAGTTAGCTTATAATAATGTTTTCTAATTTGAGTGGTACGGGAAGGTTTTCGCGGGAAATTCGAGCATGGCACTGCATCATTACGTCACGTCTGTAAACACAAAAAAGTTGTCCCTGCTACTAGGCTATCGCATGTGAGGATCCTGCAGGTGGCGGATCGTTTATAGCCTTTTCTCACAGCAGTTGGAATAATTCAATGTATCATTCTGATGGCGGATTGTAATCCAGAAAGGATTGTGTGTTTATGAAACACATGTGAATGGAATGAAATGATATTATATTCCAGTTATAAATGTGCTTCTGATTACAGATAGCCTGGGATTACACAAGATTTGTATTTTAAAGAAAACCAGTTCGAAGGGAGCTCATAGTCACGCAATGCTGATGTTGTTAACTAAAATCATTTGAGGATAAAGTATAACAATAATAACAATTTGAACGGTTTGATGTGGTATGAGCTAACCGAGCTTTAGATTTAATCACCATTGGTAGCGAAATTTATGGTAAAGTTTTTTCCTCAGTTGGTCAGAACAAACGTGGCAGACTTGTTACTTACTTGTTCAGATGACAATATACGGTGAAAATTATTATTTGGGTCATATATTCCAAGACGTAGGCTAGAATCTGTGATTGCGAAGTACAGTAAATATCCACACCGGTGCGGTGACTGACTGCCACACACACATACTCTTCAGAACATTAGATTCATCCGCACTGGAGCCGCGCCGACTCACAACCCACGCAAGGAAGATAATTCCACACACAGCTGCAATTCCAGGTTTTCAAACGGAGATGGCGACAAAGAGGCAAAACTTACGGACTGCAGCTTAAAGTACAAATACATATTTTAAATAAATATTCTATTTATTTGAAATAAATATTTTTATTTGCATAAATAAAAACCCCATAAATAGTAATTATGAAGTAATTAACAAAAGGTTTTAGATTAAGCATGTCACACCTGAAAAAAACAAAAAAAAAAAACATGAATGATCCAAATAACACAGGTGTATCATAGAATAGTAGAAACCTGTAACATTATAAATGTCTTTACTGTCACTTTTGATCAATGAAATGTATCTTTGCTTAAGAAAAGTATTAAAAAAGTATCTCATGAACATGAAACAGTTGTGTAAATATTGAAGTATGATGCAGTATATGAAGTATAATCCCATACCATCACTGTAGCATGATACTGACACCGCACAGATCTTCAGATGATCACAGATCTGCTGTTGCATGTTCTCTAAACTCAAAAAGATGCAATCTAGCACTTCAGTGGACAGATTGTTTTGTACAGACAACAGATTTCTTTGTATGAATAAATAGTTCTTAGAGTACACAGACATTTATGGGGAGCAGTTCTACATGCTCATATGTGCTGTTGCCTATATATACACATATACACACACCTAAAAGAAAAGGAAAAACCCACAATCTGAAGGAAAAAACAGTCTCTACCCACAAACCTTAAAGGCCACTTCTATTTTTAAACGTTCTTCATCGTTATCAGAAAAAAAAGCACTTGACCTTCAATGGCAGACAACAGATATTTACCCTAGTGCTCAGTCGGCAGACACTGAAGGGCAGTAAACCAACATTTCCTACCTGATGAGGCAGTCTCCTCTTCTACAGAGTTCCTCTCTTTGTCCATAAAGGTGAAATTCCCCACTGAAAAGCGAAGCTACACCGTGGCAAATGAAAAGCGCTGAGTTTCACCTGTGGGTGTGTCGACTGGGCAAAGCGTGATCAGATATCTCACTCGAGAGCCAACACACCTATGCGTCACATGGTCAACCTCCTTTATGAGGCCAACGTTCCTTATGAGCTCAGAGATATTATAAAACAACACAACACAGGATCACTGATACCACCAGCTACTCTACGATCAAGAATAAAACCAAACATTGTTTTCTATGAAATATGTGGTCAAAATACAAAAGGCCAAAATGCAACTATTCCAGGACTGAAACAAAAAAACTGCTTACTGTGACCAATCACAGATATTTCTTTAGTCTTTATATATAATAAAGACATAATAACCCATCCGCTTACCTCGGTTTTCCATTCCCGCGTCAAGAACACAGCAGCAGGTAAAGGTTCCTGAGAAAATAAGAGACAGATTGCTTGATTAGTCACAAACAGTACATGTTCACCAACACAATGGCTGCAATGTGTTTAAAAGGTTCAGTCTGACATTGAATGACACTGAAAAGACATGAATGAAGAAAGTAAAGGGTTAAGGCGCAGACAACCCATCATTGCAAAATAAACAGCAACAACCCAGCAGAAGTTATCAGCCTGGAGGGGTTTATTTTGCGATAATGACCAGGTGGCTATATAATCCCACATATTACTTAAATAAATAAATGGACATTAAATATTGATTTACATTTTTTGTTCCATTTGATTATGTTTAAAGGAGTGTAGAAAGAGTGTGATACGAGTCGTGAAGCAATGTAGAAAACTGGCCGCCTGTGAATGCAGCAACTGACCAATCATGCTCAAGTATCGCATGTACAGTGAATAACTACAATCCTTTACCTGGTAACACATACCATTTCTTATCCATTCAAACACATGATTAAATTCAATATAAATCTAGAAAACTTGCACATTCAAAAGTCAATATAAGTGTACAATTCATCAACTATGATAAAAATAGCTTCCAAATAGAGGTTAACTACACTTTTTGTTTTGGAAATCCTTTAATATTCTTAAATTATAATTTATTAAATTTAAAATTATAATTTAATATTCTTAAATTATTATAAATTATTATTAAATTACTATATTTAATGTTCTTAAGATTTTAATATTAAAATGATCTTTTTTAATCTGTTTTTAATATTAAAAAGAGTTAATATGATCTTTATTAATATTGAATCCTAATATTTAATATATATTATATTCAATTTTATATTTAGTTTGTATGTGCATTTATTACTGAATGTAAAATATTTTACAAATTAATTTTTTTTTCTTTCTTTGTGGATTTGGCCAAATCCTATTTTTAAACATTGTGGATGTTTTGCCACTTTATTAAACTCAAGAAAACTTAATATGGATGAATTAGTACACACAGGCATTCACATGATTCACACAATCTGATTACAGTATGGCACACGCATTTGCTAAAACATGTCTACATTATTATGAATACTCATTAATTGTGGTCAAGTCATCATACCTGTCGACTCTTATGTAACTGCATATGATGTAGATATTTACTTCATTTTTCTGGACAGGATCATGTCTTACTAAGCAGCATAATAGTTCTGCAGGGTATTAAAAGGCAGCAATTACTTTGCAATTTTTTCCTGTTTATTACTGTGAAGTTGCTTTGAAACAATCTATATAATACATAAGCGCTATACAAGAAATAAGAGATGTAATGGCATGAAAATTTCTTAGTGACCAAAATTATCACAGTTACCAGCATTATCACGGTAATGTTAAAATGTGCTGGAAATGTTTAAAAAAATACATAATTTTTTTCACCAAGTTTTAGATTTAAAAATAAAACAATAACTACAAATAAAACGACTTTTTGTTTGCATAAACACTAAAACAATAACATTACCAAAGATGTCCGGATTTTAAATGAAAACATGACTGACAACAGTTTATCTAATAACATGTATGAAATGTTCAAATAAAACTTTGTAAAGGTTTCACAAAATGGTAAACCTCACATTTCAGCCTTCAAATAAAGAAAAGGGTTAAGTCAGAATGATAACTGATTAATAAATGATTATATGTATTTATATGCTCCATAAATAGTTCTAGATACATTATCAGAATTGTTTAAATGTGTAGAATCCACATAAGCTTGTTTTTCATCAACCGGCCAAAATTCACAGCAGGGCATGCAAATACAGTATGTTTTTTGGCCAGACAATCACTGCACACAGGCTAAATGTAAATGTAACTCTCTGTAAATCCACTCTCTGACATTAGGTGGCGCTTATGGAACAGCAGAATTACAGCTGCTTCCATGTAACCTATTATATTATATTCATATTCATAATATTCATATATTCATTTGTATAATTCCCTTAGCACTCTTTTAAAACCTCCCAGCTTTCCACCGTTTTCACAAAAAAAACTAAACTACTCTGCATGCTGTGCCCACATGAGACTGTTACTTAAAGGATTAGTTCACTTTCAAATAAATATTTCCTGATAAATTACTCACCCCCGTGTCATCCAATATGTTTACGTCTTTCTTTCTTCAGTCGAAAAGAAATTAAGGTTTTTGATGAAAACATTCCAGGATTATTCACCTTATAGTGGACTTCAACGGCTACCAATCGGTTGAAGGTCAAAATTACAGTTTCAGTGCAGCTTCAAAGCATTCTACACGATACCAGATGAGGAATAAGGGTCTTATCTAGCGAAACGATTGGTCATTTTCTAAAAAAGAATAAAAATCGTATACTTTTTATCCTCAAACGCTCGTCTTGTGTAGCTCTGCCATGCGCATGCATAGTCTGTGCAGTCCCATTCGAAACAGTAGGTCGAAAAACTCCCATCTCAGTTTCTCAACTTCAAAATTGTCCTACATCGCTGCAGAAGTACCGACCCAGTGTTTACAAAGTGAACATGCAAAAAAGGTCAAAGCCCTTTACAAAAAAAAAAAAACGGTAAAACAGCGATGCAGGACGATTTAGAACGATTTTGAAGTTGGGGGAGAAAATGAGATGGGAGTTTTTCGACATATCCTAACTGTCATGAACCGGAATTCACAGAGTTCACGCAGAGCTAGAAAAGACGTGTGTTTGAGGTTAAAAAGTATATAGGCTGTTAAAAAAAAATAGAATTTCGAATATTCATCGAATTTAAAATAAAAATTCACATTTTAGGTGTGCATCAGGCAGCCTTATCAGTGGCGCACGAAATGTGACGACGATGTAAGTGTCATTGCATTTTAATGCTTTTGTTAGCCTATCCAGCTGAACCCACTAGATGCGGCGCTGCTATGTTGTTGTTCATTCAGTATATTGCGGAAAACGAGAGCATCAGTGTGGAGAAGATGTTGTTTACGTCAAAACTGAAACCAAGCCGTTCACACAGAACGCA
>NW_015536464.1:408858-409311 GCF_001515605.1 Sinocyclocheilus anshuiensis | reverse complement strand
GAAAAAAAGTCAAAAGCCTTTAAAAAAAAAAAAAAAAACGGTAAAACAGCGATGCAGGACGATTTAGAACGATTTTGAAGTTGGAGGAGAAAATGAGATGGGAGTTTTTCGACATATCCTAACTGTCATGAACCGGAATTCACAGAGTTCACGCAGAGCTAGAAAAGACGTGTGTTTGAGGTTAAAAAGTATATAGGCTGTTAAAAAAAAATAGAATTTCGAATATTCATCGAATTTAAAATAAAAATTCACATTTTAGGTGTGCATCAGGCAGCCTTATCAGTGGCGCACGAAATGTGACGACGATGTAAGTGTCATTGCATTTTAATGCTTTTGTTAGCTTATCCAGTTGAACCCACTAGATGCTGATGTTGTTCATTCAAAATATTGTAGAAAAAGAGAACATCAATGGGGGGAAGATGTTGTTTACGTCAAAACCGAAACAAAGCCGGT